>NC_084980.1:9433640-9733640 GCF_963691925.1 Scomber scombrus
AGTCAATCGGTCCATGACTTTGGTACGGACTGAAATATCCCAACAACTATCAGACTGATTGCCATGAAGCTTTGTATGGACATTTCATGTTCTCCAGAAAATAAGCTCTATTGACTTTGGCAATCCTCTGACTCTTCTTTCATCACCACAGTGAGGTTGACATTGGTGGGTTTTGAATGAAATCTCTCAGCTACTTGATATATTGCCATGAAATCTAGTGTAGAAATTCATGTTCCTCCCAGAATTATTTTTATTAACCTTGGTAATCCCTTAATTTTCATCTAACTCCATCATTAGGTCAAAGTGAAAACGTTGATTTATGACTAAATAACCAGCTCTACTTTGTTTAGTAGTAATTAGTCAATAGTAGCACCACATACTAAGCTTGGTAAATATTAATATAAATATTTGTACAAAACATTAACCCAGAAACTTCAAAAACCCATCAAACCTGTGTTTAACCAGTATGTATGTGTGAGTGTGGGTCTAATGGATGTACATCTTAATGCACAGTGATGGTATCTGAGCTCACTCAATCATTCAGTGATTTTCAAGAGTAGAGCAGCAGACAGCCTTCAGTCATCTGACATTCACACACACATGCAGGTTTGCACAGCTATGCTTGTTAGGACATTGCAATGACTTCCATTTCTTGTGCACAGTCTAACCCAAACCTTAACCCTAACCTTAACATAACCTCAATTCACAGCTTACTCCTGACCTTAACCAAGACTTCAGAAATGAGTTTTTCCCATATAAGGACCAGGCTTTGGTCCCCATGAGGACTAATGGTCCCTAAAAGGTCGGTGTTTACACCAGAAATGGTCCCCAAGAGGTAACAAAAACGTGCATACACACACACACACACACACACACACACACACACACACACACACACACACACACAGCTAACCCCTTGAAGAAACCTTTTTTTAAACCATGAAGGATATTAATGACAGCTCTTTCCATTTGGAGGCCATGAGAGGCTTAATAGGTAATGCAGTGATAAGCACATTCTCCTGGGCATTAGAAGACAAATGGCCTCATTAGCCCAGAGTGAAGTACGAGAGTGTTGTCGAAGCAAGAAACATAATGTATCCTGTTGGCTTAAGCCTGCATGCAAATGACTAAACCTTCCAAAATTAATGGGATATCATGGTAGCATACAAAATACAGCATGGCATCAACAAGACTTGGGACATGCTGTTCTCAAAATTGCTTTTTCGAATGATTATAGATTCTAACTAGGCTAATTTGAGAGTTGGGGTTTGCCAAAATAGCCAGATGCACAGGCAGAAATCATCTTCTTTGGTCAATTTCAATTTATATTCTTAATATGTGTCTCTGTTTGTATACTAAGGCCCACAAAGCTGAAGTGAAAGTGAATGAGAGTGAGTAAATAATTTCTCCCGTTGATTCTATCCTTTCATCTGTCAATAGAGACTAGGTATTTTCTCCCATCAGTCAGTGCTATGCTGAGCGAGCTGTGAAATACTGGAACCAACAGGAAGATGAAAGGTCACATGGGACTGAGCTCTAACTCAGCACTGGCTGATAGAGTATCGATCTGGAAACACAGAGCATCTCTCTCTCTCTCTCTCTCTCTCTCTCTCTCTCTCTCTCTCTCTCTCCTCTCTCTCTCTCTCTCCTCTCTCTCTCTCTCTCTCTCTCTCTCTCTCTCTCTCTCTCATCTCTCTCTCTCTCTCTCTCTCTCTCTCTCTCTCTCTCTCTCTCTCTCTCTCTCTCGTTGCCCTTTAAAGATAAAGCTTTGATAAAGGTATGACATCAGAGTTTAATGCAAAGATCATCACACTTATTATTTATTTATCCAAATCATGGATCTAATGATAGACAATGTTGTACTGTATGTTGTAAGGATTGTAAAGTTCTCTGAGGTTAATTTGTCTGTTTTTTTTTGTGATTTACTGTGTACTGTATGAATGAAACTTTTCTGATTAAAGAGTTGGATTGGACAGAAGCTGTGTATTCTTTCATGAAAATGACTCCTTATCACCAATAATACTCTTTCTTTCTGAACTAGCAGGTAAAAATAACATCCTAAAATAACAACATTAATTTTAAATTTTGAGAAAGAGGAATGACAAACTCATGGATGTGGAAAATTAAAATGAAAACACAAAAGGTTTTGGGTCTTTATAGAGGAGGAGCTGAAACACAATAATAGAGGAATACACATACAGACACTTTATAGGATATCTTCTGGTAGGCTGCCAACATTGGCTGTTACTAGGCAAACGGCTTGTCCTAGTTGTTGGTTTAGTAAAAGTTGACTAAGATAGTAGTTGGCAATTTTAAGAGTGTATTTCCAAAATACATAGACATGTCATTACTTCCATAGTTTTCCTTTTCTTCGGTCACTATTAATGTCACTAAGTAAGCAATCCTGAAGCATTTCACTTTAGTTGAAAAAAGCCATGTTATAATAAGTTTATGCCTTAAATTTATTAATTAGAATCACAGTGAAGATTACAAAGGAGTCCCAATCTTTATTGTAGGCTCCCTATCAGACCTGCAAGAATACATTGTGTCAGAGGTAAGGGAGGCTGCTTGAACCTACTTGCTGCTGTTCACACTGCCTTGCTTCTTCAGACCTTTTGTACTGATCAAAGACACATACTGTGCTAATTATAGCTCACAGCCTGCTATAAGACATATTTTCTCCCTCCCTGTCAGGTCACATTGGCACAAACACTTCCTGACCAAGGAGGAGTCTGCATGGGTAGCCTCTGCCAGCAGAGCTCCTTAGTCCCTCCGAGGGAGCCTGAGAGTGATTTATAAGGAAGACGGTTTGGTTCAGCTTGGCTAAACCCCAAGAGATTTACCTTGATGCTTGAAGTGTGACAGACCAATATCAGACAGCGATACAGGTGGTTGTACACCGCTGTCTGAGAGAGGGCAACAGCACACCGCTGAGCCACATCAACACTGAGAGAATAACTTGATTTATCAAGCTGCAAGTTGCTTTTTTTAAATTCATGCCCATGTGACGGTCCACTTCCTTTTGCTCTGCATGCTCATATGGAGCATGCATGGGGGTGAACGCAAACACAAATATAGAATGCACACATACCGCAGAGCAGTGAAATCAAACTGACACATTTTGCTGAGATAACACATACATCACTGTTTGCAAGAAAGGCTTGCCGCTGCTCTGAATTTCAGTAAATGCACTAACATATACACACACATACACACACACGTCCCCTCCCTTCACAGCATGATGCTTGCTCCATGTGTCTGACCTTCTGCCGCTCTTCTTTTTTTCCTGTTTACTGCTTCAGAGAAGCAAAATATGGTTGACCCAACAGGCATATGTCAACACTTTTATCCTACAGCCTGGCATCTTCACTGCAACACATTGTTCCATAATGCAAAATACATGGCAAGCCAAAACCCAGGTCAAACATGGTGAACGCTCTGTTCAAATAATTAATTTAGTCAAGGGTGAAAAGAGGGAGGCTGGTAAAACTTCAATACACTGTTTTCCAGTTTCCAGGTGTACTGAAGGAACTATCAAGCTACAGCAGACAGGACCTGGCAAGTTTACAGTGTCAGTCAGCCTTAAAAATGGCGTTTCTTTACATTAAGCAGGTACAGTGTAAAGTACTTGGTTAAGAATGAAGACTAAAGAGGCAAACGATCAATTATGGAAATGAAAAGAATGTCTTCCGCTTCTTTATCACATGACATGGACCTCCGTGAAGCATTTGTTTCATGCAGAAGCCTCCTGAATATTCCACGAGTCCATGTGATTCACACTGACTGTGAGGAATTTAGTGAGATAATTAATTGACCTACATTAGCAACAACAATACAGACACGCACGTTTAACTCCACTACAGCTTCCTACTTATCCTTTTTACTATACAGCCACTGCAAAGAAACAACATGCGATATATATTAAGTTGATACAATTGGCACCTTTCCATTTTTTTGCTTTTGTGAACTGTCAGCGTGTAGAATTGTATCATTATCATCAGGAGATATCAAGACTGTGGCCATAAACACAAAAAATACCCATAGAAATTGTAGGTGAGAAAGAAATAATCAGAATAAAAGAATAAAGATGAGACTAGACAAAGAACGGCGATTCAAGCAATATACAACCTATTTCAAAGTGTGTCATACTGCACTGCATACATATGGTAAAACATAGTATGCCTGATGCAACTTAGCTGTAATATCACCCAGTCCTATGTCATTACCACCACCGCTAACCTAGATTCAGCCAGGAATTTTATCTCTCATTATGGAGTAAAAACAATTGTTGTACGAGTGGTTACACAGTTAGATTTGGCAGTGCAGGTTGTGCTCTTTAGGGAGCTCCCTGTGTGAATTCCAACAGTCTGCTAATGATTCAGCGGGGAGCACAACCAAACCCCAGGGGTGTCAAAACTGAGCCCGGCACACACGTATCGCCGAGATATGGAAGACATGGCTTCAACAGAAACGCCTCGAGAAAGAGACGGCAGGAGCCACACAGAAGGATGGTGGATGGTGGAAGGTGGATGTTGGAGGGGGGAACAGCACAGTCTGAAGCAGAGCAGCAGGTAGGACAGGCAGGGAGAAACCTAACAGGAACACTTTGTTTCATGTGTTGAATATGATTTGTGTTTGTCAGATCAGCGCATGTGGCACGAGTGACTTACATGCTGAACTGCAGGCTAACGTTTCTTTAATTTGTTTGCAAAATGTTGTTGTGCCTTCGAGAACACGAGCAGCTGGGATGAAGAGTCAAGCAATCACTGTGCATTTCACTCACTAATCTCTTATTGGAGATTTTGGCAAGGAAATCTAATTATTTTGGACTGTGGCGGAAGCAAGCAAGGTTTTAACAGTAGGTGTCAGCAGCAACCAGCCCTTACTGCTGTTTCTAATTCCATGGCAAGGGTCACATAATGTGCACAATTCCACAGCTGGAGCTAGTGCATCCTCCCTCAAATCCCACTTTTATCAGAAAAGAGCAGCAACAGGAAACTTCCTAATAAAACTAATCCTGCCAGACAGATGGACAGGCCTCTTGTGGTAAGACGAAATGCTGAGAGCTTTTTTTGATGAAGAGCTACTTCCATGACAAGTTGACACACAAAATCACAGGCTTTTGCTAAAAGAAGTGTAAGAATTCATGAAGAAATCTTTGCAGACAATGATATATTGGTATATAAATATCATAGTGAACACATCTATAACTGCAAACCTCTCTGATCTAGAAAACGCCAAGACACAGTTTGAGGACGGGTCCCTCAGCCAAACAGCCTTCATTGCTGCTCTTCCCTCCAGAGCCTCTCTTGCACACTCCAGTGGAAATGACTCCAAAATCAGCACCTCAGCCAGACTCTCTTTCGTCCTGGTCTGAAACACAATCTGCAGTGAGGGGTCAAACCAAGATTCTGGAAAACCTAACTTACATGTTCTGCTGAGGTTTCGCACTTGTGCTTTGTGTTGTTCCGAGTGTTATTGAGTCCTGAGTTCTCATCATTTCTCATCACAGTCACGGCAGTCTCACCAGACCTTTTCCTCAGAGATACTGATCAGACTGTATGTTTAATCTTTAATAATTTAGGGAGGGTTGACGATCCATCCAGTCTAAACATAATCTTTCAGCAATACTGCTTCACTTTCAAACTGCTCCAACCTTAAACCTGCAGCTTTAAAACAACAGTGCAATCTTTTACAGTGAGCTGCTAAGCAGCTCCATTGGTGCAGCAAGGGGTTCAAAAGCTTGCTTACATACTGTATAAGGCAGACATTTGGGAAAATCAAAGAAGAGTGTGTTACTTTCCTAAAGCTAGAGCCCAAATCTCCAATCACCAAAGACCACATCTTTAACTCTAGGTAATGACTGCTCATACATTTCAACATCAGTTTTGAAGTTACTAATAAATCCTGAATAACAGCTAACACTACAAAGACACAACTGAAAATCTTGCCAGTTCACACATTAGAAGCACAGAACTGGTCAAAGTCTCATAGATCTCAGTTGGAGAATACTGGTGCTGAGAGTTTACAATAAACCACAGTGCACATTCACTGATTCATTGAGCGCAAAACTGAAAAGACATCAAAACATCTTGACTTCAAGATGATAAATAACATGTGAAGTGTGTCTAGGCCACAGCACACACACACCCGAACTGTTTTGATGTGAACACACAGTCAATCTTTCCATCCACTCTCATCCAACCTTTTGGCACTGGTGAAATGACACAAAAAAACATTCTTTAACCCTCTTTTCCAGCAAATTGAGAACAAGTATGACTCAGAAATGAGAGAGAGATCAAATGAAAAGAAATTAATGAGGAGAATCGGAGAGCCATTTTCCGATTCACTTGGACAATCTCTTCTCAGTTTCTATGTAGCTGCAGAAAGGAGACACTCTTCTTATACAATCATTACCCACAATGAAAGAGCTAGTGGGGCTATCATTTTAAAAGGTATAATATGTAAGGATGGCCCCGGCCCATCCTGTCTCATAATACCACTTTGTACCTCAACAGGTGATAATGAGTCACTGTAGCATCCAGTCTGCCCTCAGTCTTACATGAGAGGGGAGGAGCCAAGAACCAGTATATCTTTTTGGTGATATACTTCCCTCAAGTATGGAATATTAATTTGATAGGTGGCCAATTCTTACTTATTCTTCGCACCTTTAGGGTGAGTTTGCGATGATTTTTTTTTTACCCCATTTACACTCAGCCACTTCATTAGAGCATAAACGAGTACCATTTTACCCAGATGTTGAAAATATGTAAATTAATCCATCTCAAGTGAAACTACGTCAGTAAGCATTCTGTGAAAACTAGCCTCTACAGTGTGTGTCCCCTGTGATTATGGCAACTAAAGTGATTCAAATTACACTGAAATGACCCGTCATTCTCCCTGTCTCACAAAGTGACACAAACTACTCTTGTAGTATATATCTGACCCCTGATAAGTGAAAGCATTGTATAATCTGTCTGGTTGAGAGAGCTGCAGGAGTAGTCATGTGTCATTTCAGTCATATTTCTGTCATTAGGACAGTTATTAGTGAGCTAGTTAAAATGTTTTTGGTTTAACAACTAAGTTATGGTTCTTCTACCTGTTACCAAACACCTTCAAGTGCATTACCACTACTGGAGTATAGGTCCATCCTGAGTTGCATGAATAGTGGGGGATTGGAGCTAAGGTAAATTTCACTGGTTGCAGTTACAGGGCTATGGTTGGGAGGATAAGGTTAAAGGTTAAAGGATAAGGCTAGTGATTTTCTATATTTTTCATATTGTACACAAATCTAGTGTGCAGAGCTCTATTATGTATCTTGAAAATAAAATAAAATAGGCCTGGATTTAAGAATAAATGCAAAGAAGTGTCAGCAACTCTTGAGTTACAAGAAGCCAAAGGGACGTGCATGAGGAAAGCCTAGAGCGCATTCACTCCTGTATATGGAAATGTTTGCCACACTGGATTACAGTGTCTGTCTACTAACTGCGGGACTGTAATGGGAATTGGGAGATTAGCCTTTTACCCTGTGCAGACAATAAACCGCATCTCTCTCTATTTCTCCGTCCTTCTTTTTCTCTCGCTTTCTTGCAAAGACCTGCTTCCAATAACACAAAACATAATGACAGCTGCAGACTGAATTTTCAGAAAGACTCTCACTGGCCTGAAGAGCAAGGCACTCAAATTGCTGTGACAAGGCACAGAGAGCAGGATATTACATTTCCCACTGCAGACGAAAAATTAACATAACTGTAATACTGCCCGAGGTCAAATTTCTTTTTCTAGAAAATCTGCTCCTAGCAACAAGACAGCGTAATTAAGACACACTCTGATTGTAGTCACATCCGCCGTTTGCCTTTGAACGTAACCCGGCAGTTACATGCAAACACAACTCACATGCACAATCGCCCACTTCTGCATATGTGCAAGTAGACCTTCTGTTTATCAGTGTTTCAAGCTCCAAATGTTGCCTGCTTTCAGGGTTTCTTCTCTCCTAGTAACACAAATAGCACACTGGGGTCAGACAAGAGGAGCAAAGTCTCAGACAGCTATTGATGGATTGTGGGCTAATATCCTTCAGTGTGGGCTCACCAAATACCTGCTGTAAAAAAGCACCAATCAAAGAGTCTAGAAACCACCCACCAGATTACTCAGACCGGTACTAAAGGCTTCCCTCTCATCACTAGATCTGCTGAAGCTGCCCCGATGCAATGTTAGCTAAGTAGCACAATGTAGCTACAGTACAGGGCAGGCACATGATATAAACCAGGTCTGCCAAGTCTCATGCATTGACCGTGAGACTCACGCAATTGACACTTTTCACATCTCTCAAGCTACATGGCCATTTTCTTATGCAGTGAAAAATGTATTCAAAACTGATAACGTTACGGCACAAATAGAGGACACTGATAGCGCACAGACAGGCAAGACAGAGCAGCACAACGCAAGAGCAGCACAGTGCAGCAGTGAGTGATTCAGGCCATCAAGGGGGAAGCGAGAAATATATACAAATCTATATTATGATATACTGTAATTTATCCCCGTGCATGCAGCTCAGAGTAATCTCACTCAGCTGCTCTTCTGGTAGAAGCACACCGTCCCCCCTCTCCATCCGTTTGAGTTACTATGGTTACGGGAGCACTCTATGTCTCTGTCGCTCTGCAATTTTCTCGCGATATGCTGTTCTTGATGCATTTTTGGTTTTCACAACACCCTCAATCTAACTAATCTGGACTAGCGCAGAGTGGAATTAAGAGCGGCTGACTCTTAATTCAAGAGTCTAGAAACAGTGGTGTAGAAATGGAGGAAAAGTATTTAAAATTGCGGATGACCCCCAGACCCCCCCACTTATTATGTATCTTTCCAAGTTTGCTCACCCCCCTTTTTAAACATAACCAAGTGACCACGGTGAGGAGCATAAATCTTTCTTATCCTATGTTTTAAAGAAAAACGTGTGTAGTATATGGAGTGTACATCAAAAATGGTATCCAATAAATACAAATTAGCAAAAAGAAACTTATGGGGAAAAAAGGTATTGGTTCATGCCAGAGAGAGGTCAATGGGGGTCAATTTACCACGAATAATACTCAAACTAAAATAAGTACTACTAAGTATACTAAATACTTACAAGTTTCACTCCAAAGTACTTCTAAATCTGCTAAATACTAACAAATGTATCTCCAAACTAAAGTCAAAACTTGTCAACCCATATATGAACTTGATATAAAATGACTTTTTACAATTCAAGACTGCACAACTCCATTTGATGTGTCTGAGTAAGTGTCTTTGTAAAAATAGTGAAGGTGACTCAGATGGTTCCATTAAAAGCACAGTTACAGATGTCGCATTTCGGTTGGCCTCATTTAAACTAATAGGGGAGAGGGGAAGTGATTCATTAGCTATTTTCATAAAATCTTACTTAAGCCTTAATGGGCTGAGGAATATAACAGTCACATTGGTCTGCATTTCTGAAGAATCTGAAGTAAATGTCACAACACAAAAGTAATTTAGCGTGCTACTAGGTAGACTAAATAAGCAATCACATGGCCATTCACTCCACAATATGAGGAACATGAGACGGCTACGATAGCATGAAGTTGTTAGTGGTTTTGGAGACTTATGAAAAGCATATGTAAAGCACTTAAACTTGTTAGCACAGATTCTGTATTTACAACGCCACTTCTTCTTACAATCTTTGACATAAAACTAATGCGAGCTTGCGCATTAATGGCGAGATCATGACATTCTTTCCAGCTTTCAGTTGCAATAGCAGCTTTCTGTTGTGTGAGGTGAATTAATGAAGGTTTTTCTGGGGCACTTTTGTTGCTATTTCTACCCTTGTTGTAATATATGTGGTGTCGAGATTCAAAGTAGGTTGTGGAACTGTATGCAAAAGGTTTCTGGTTTCTCAAGAGGTTTCCGCTACAAAGACAAAGAACTGATCTGTGCAGACCACTGAAAGTAATAAGGCACAGTAAATCAGTGATTTGGTGGGTGGAACAGGTGGATAAAATAAAGAACACCTGAATATAATATAATCAAGTATTACCTTTGTTAAGCTTTAACTTTGAATTCACAAAGGTAGCAATTACTGCAGGGTTATTCCTTTGTATATATATATATATTCTGCTTTAGGTTGTATAGTTTGAACAAGTGGCTGTTTTACCAAAGCACTGTAGCTTACTTATATCCTATTCTATATTTTGGCTCTATTTCAAATATACAAAATATATTGTTTTTAAATGGCAATAAAGGAAGCCTGGTTTTCTATTGTTTTGACTGATAGTTAAATACAGAAAATGTACTTCAAACAGCTCTGTAAGTAGAGCAGGAAAACTGCACACACGCCAGGTGTTCCCAGCAGTCTGACTGTCTGATATGACGAGCAGATGTTCTGCAGTGAGTCAAAGCCTCCCATAAAGATGCTTTACTTGTCTTCATTCAAACCAAGAGGGTGCCATTGGTTTTAATTCTGTATGATGGCTAGAGTGTGAGTATACTTTATGGTCTTGTTGCTGTTGTGGTTGCTCTCACTTTATCGCTGTGGATAAGTCTCCTTCTGCTCTGCACATACTTAATAAGATCCTATGACACATAGACAGACAGAGACTGTGCAGCGTAAGACAGGAAACACAACCTCAACTCGGACTTTTCTGAGGCAGAGACCACAGGTGATTCTTAATGGGCTGTCTGTCTTATCCTCTACACTCTATCTGATCTGCATCACAACAATAACACTGCAAAACAACCACTCTAAAATCAATGACACTGCAGCATTCTTCATCTCAGCTGCCCCCCCCGCCCCCCCCCCCCCCCACCACCACCACACCCCCTTCCCTCATTCCACACTAACACTATCCTTGGCTTGCCTCTATACTGCCTCCTTTTTTTTCTTCCTCCTTTAATTTTTTCTCCACTGCTCTCCTTCTTTCTATGGTGATCCATGTCACAAGAGATTACATCACTCTCCAAGCACGAACCAATAAAATAGCCTGTCTTCTGTTGTGTATGTGTGTCTCTGTACATCAAGCAATTCCATGAGTGTTTTTTTGTATGCATGTGCGTGTGTGTGCATGAGCGCATACATATTTGTGTGTGCATGTGAATGGCTGACGGCTATGCATTTAAAACATATCTATCTCTAGGCAGAGCTTAGCTCCTGAGCTTTGATCACAATATGCCTCCCCAAAGCACATGAGGTCAGGCCAGCTACGGTTCCCACTACTATGCTCTCTATCAGCATTATATTTCCTACTACTTCCTAGAAAACTTCTATTAAGACACCGAGCTATAACTTCAGTGTTCACACACACAAGGCCATGTGAAACTTGAATAAGCATTCAGTTTTTATATTGTCGATATATAAATATAAGCTTTCTAAATTAAAACAGATCTAGCTGACCTTTTCTGATATAAGATCAGCAGAAATCTAATAAAAGCTCTATATGACTATGATTAAAGATCAGAATGATGGGAAAAATCATTTTAAATTCAAAATCAGGTTTTAGCTACAGTATTTTGAGAGATTTGGAAATTAAGACTTTGTTACTGTCATATATATGAGCAGGTTTTGAAATCCCTAAAAGACTGATAAGATTTTCATTGTTCCCGATTCATTAACAACCCATTTTATGCATGCTTTCATTACATTTTTTTAAATCCAAATTTTAGAGGAAGGAAAGGGTCTTGCAAAAAATGCACTTTGATGTAAAACAGGCCTGCAGAGGACTGAGGGGAGAAAAAAGCTGTTCTGCAGAAACAAAAACCCAGCGAATTGTGTCAGAGCTTGAGCCTGTTATGTGATTCTCCACCAGTCAAAAAGTGTAATTTTTCTACAGATCTAAACTGTAGTCTAGACTTTTGATCAGTTCATCTAAAAAACAGTTTTCCACTAATTGGTGTTTTGCAGGAACATAATTTGATAGTCCCTATCTGGCTGGATTCAAGTCTCACACTTATAAATATACTGAGGAGTAAATTAGCTCAAGACTGATTGTTATTTGCAGAACATTATTCAGAGATCATTACTGATGAGTGAAGGAAAGCTAATTCTCCCACTTTACTCCTACAATGACTAAAATGCTTCAGAGCACTTTTTGCCTCCACGTATTGATTGGGCTGATGTTTCATGATGACCAGCTGAGCCCATGAATACATTCAGGGCTGCACATCAAAGCACATTGTGGGAATCCTCAACGCCTCATAATCACATTTTAAATCGATAATTCATGTATCCATGTTTGCACATTGTTTCACTGTGCATACCAACTGTCAATCAGCAAAACAGTGTGAAGGAATGAGTATGTCACCTGTGCATTGTTGTTGCTCATGCACAAATAAAGCAAGGACACACTTTTACAGTAAATGCATAGCAAGCTCTATAGCAAGACTAGTGGTTAAACAGGATATTTTCAACATCTACACTTCTTCACAATCAGCATACAGCATCAACCCAGGGTGCTCATCATTTCTTTAATGTATAGGAACTGTAAACAACAATATCTCTACACAAGAATTCGTAAAAGTAATTTAACGACAAGTTGATGAACAGAAAATTAGTTTTAAAAACTATCCACAACTCATTCAAGTCATGTCTCAAGTAGAAATGCCAAACACTCTCTGGTTCAAGCTTCTCAAATGTGAAAACTTTCTGTTTTTCTCTGTTTTATATCAATCCAAATTGACTATATTAAGGTTTAAGACTGTTGGTCAAAACTGGAGAACCTAACTTTGAGTTCACAGGACTTGTGACGGACATATTGTTGACTGATAAATAAATTACTGAAGAAAATACTGTTACTTTACTGTAACTGTAATTTATTTGTTCTCACATTGCATTTACTAACCAATGTCTAGTCCCTTTTGTCTGTAAAAACGATACACTGTCCACATTTCATTCCTAAACAAGCATAGTGCTGATGGAGGAGACGTGTAGGCAGGTGGAATGATTTCAAGACGGTGACGTCCTGCGTGTAAAGGCAACATTGTGATGGTGGCGGTGTCGTGAGTCACGGTGTAGCTGGGCAAAAGCAGGCAAATGCAGCTACTTCTGTGAGTGGAGGCGATGCTCAGAATGCTTTTAGATACACTGAATCATCAATAACAAGAAAGAGACTGAGGGGCTTTAGTTGCTGCGTCACAGCCATTTTCTCAGCATCCCAATTCTTTATGCTGCTGACGCTCTCTGATACCCTACCTTAACTTTAGACTGGCATAATGTCCTATTTAGGTCTGTGATGAGTGTGTGTGTACTCATCCACAAATATAAATCAAAATAAAGTGAAAACTCACAGCTACACACAGCCGATCCCGACATCCCCGCAGCTGTCAATGGAGATTCACAAGCACGCCTGTTGAGTCACATGAAGTGGCATTTTTCACAGCAATGAGTCACAAGTTGCAAAAGGGGCCACGGTTGTTGCAATGTGTGCCACCGTCTCCCCCTGTGGGTCTGTTTTTCTGACAGTGATTCTGGATGAAAGGTGCTGTCTACCTGGATGCCTGTGGCCCAAAGCGCCTGGGTTCAAAGAGCAGGCAGCTTCTCTCAAACATCCAGCATGTGTCTTATCGATTTTCAAGCTAGCCTGGGTTCATTTCACTGCCACAACGGAGTCAATGATCTAAAAACTGGAGCTTTGTCTGTAACATTTTAATGTAAAACTGAATGGTGGGATTTGTGTCCTGATTTCTACCAGTCTTGTGAATCTCTCAATGAATTATGAATTAACCTCTTGACATCCACAGCCTCTGTTTTTTACTTGACATTTACAGGCATTTAAAGCACCCTGTTGTGCTAATTAAAATGACAATCAAGCATACACCAAAATAAGTTCACGACGGCTTTTAAACAGCATAATTCAAATACAGGTGCAACAACGTCTCCATGGACCTAGTTTAGGAAGCTTAAAGCCAGAATCTAACGTTGAAACCATACACATCATTCTGTTTAAAACACCCGGTGTAGTACAGACCACAGTCTACGCTGCTGTATCATAACGCGGCAGCAATTCAATGATTCAACTGAACCAAAACAGCATTTTTCAAGAGGCGTCTCAAACCGCTAAGAGTGTCCCCTGAGAAATATCTGCTTTCAAATGATGCAAACAAATGCTTTCTTTTTTTTGGTGTTGAGCATTAAAAGGAAAGAGCAGTGGGGATAAACACATGGCGGGTGAGGGCAAAGAGGTTGGGGCTGAGTGATGTTTTCATACCCCCACATTAATCCCCCCCATCTCTCTCTCTCTCTCTCTCTCTCTCTCTCTCTCACTCTCTCTCTCTCTCTCTCTCCCCTCTCCCTCCATCTTTGCGTAGCGACACACGCACTAATCTGAGATAATAGCTCAATTGGAGCTGCTGACTTCTTAATGATCAGTTTGGGCAAGCTGGCTTTGAGACACCCAGACACAGGGCAGTAGGCCAGTAGTGCCAAGCAAACAAACACAAACACATGTTGATGATGATGACTGACAGGCCGTACCAGGGCAATGGCCTTTGAGAGTTTAAGACATCCGATACCAGCAAATGCTTGCAGCAGTCACCACTACTGTACAATCAAGCACGTTGTTAAGCTATTGGACAAGAACGTGCTCGACAGCTCTCTTATATACTCGGTAAACACACTCATAGCTTTTTGTTTTAATGAGCAGAATAGAAAGGTACAGATAAAAACGACAGAGGTCAGTTCTGCTCATTTAATTCAGTTGTTTTTTAAGCTCCAAGCCAGGCTATTAAAAGTGTGTTGCACTAATTAAGGTTCTGATTATGGGAATTTCGACTGAATGAGTTAACAGCATAAATTGACCACAGGCCCAAAGGAAAACATTGCCTCATTGCGTGGAGAGATAAAGGCGTAATCCTTTCCACGATGTGTACAGACGTCAACAGCTGTGGAGATTATGGAGAGAATTTGATAAGAACACAAACATCCTCCCCGACTCACCCCGCAGGTCAACATGATTTCTTTCCCGACTTTCTATCACTTCAACCTCACTCGTTTTTTATCAGGCTCCCTTTGTTGTTCCAAATCATCGACAACCCCTCATTTCTCGGCTGTCAAACACATCCCTTCACAAAACACAGACAGGCGGACACAAAGCCTGCGGGAGGAAAATACATGCCTATAAAACAAGAACATGTTTTTTTAAGACTGATAAAGCTAAAAACACTACAGGACAATGGCAATCTTTATGTTTTTCCTAAACCTCTGACATTTAGCAACAGCATTAGACTGTTAAAGTAGATCTCAGCTTGTGACCAAACAGCTTACTCACAAATACTAGGAAATCATTCAAAATGTTTGGAACTACTGCTGTCTGCTAACCTGGCTGCGTATAGTGCCCACCCAGCTAGTAAAAAGAACTGCAAGCCAGAACAACAAAAACAGAGCCACCAGTACTTTACAAGTAGAGCTGACTGGAAGTGTTTGCGCTCCAGTCACTCATCAGTGCCAACAGACACAGAGCTGCACTGCTTAGTTACACTGTGGGTGGGTGCAGGAAGAGAAGAGAAGAAAAGAGATGATACTGTAGGTGGTTAGAGCAGCGCTTTTTGTGTTCCCAAGGTGTAATTTGGCTTTGAATGAGTATTCACTAATAATAGATATGAATATGAATGAAGAAGGGAATAAGAAACACAATAAACAAAAAGTGCATGTATCACTGTAGTTTTTGTCATTTGTCACCAAAAACATCTGGAGAAAGCAGCATGAAGAAGTAGAAGAAGAAGCCACAAACCAGGTGACCACCTTGTTACATCCAGTCAGCCACACCATCACTTATTCTACCACAAAGCCGATAACTAATGGAATAAAACAGCCCATAAGCCAGTTAGCAACCGCTGGATGCTCACTTCTAGGTTACATATGGGAAACATGTAGTTTTCCTAGATGGGCTCAAATTTAAACTGAGCTGCAGTTCACACAAGGCATAGTTTTAACTGAGGATTAAGAGGTCTGGGGGAGACAAGCTCCTTCATCCTTTCTAAAAAAGAAGAAGGTGATTCAAACATTAAATGCAAAGGATAAGCAAAACAAAAAAAGTAAATCCAATTATGGGAAGCCCACTCGCTTTCAGTTCCCATTCAACTGCTTGTTTCTCTATTTTCTCTCAATGTATTCAGTGCAGTACTTGAAGAATTGTAAAGCAGAAAATGGCAGGATTTCAAAAAGTTAAAGCCAGTGAGCTATTATGACTACTGTGAAGTGATGAAAACGCTCTTGGAAAGGCTATGGTGCCCTTCAGTGGGCATGGCATGACTTTCACTTAATAAGAACTATGCAAGCACCCCTATAGAAAGGCAACAATATTGTTAAAAAACATAACTAATCTCAGATTAGTTCATTTACAAGCAGTGCACCCAAGAGAACATTCAAATTCCTGACCGTGTTCATGACACAATATAAAAGATTCACACTCTGTTAAACTCAAAAAAGTTCTGACCTCAACTGGTGTCAAGTGTCTGCTGTGAAAAGACCAGCTGCACTGTTGAATGAAGCATTAAATAATCATTGATCAAGTGTGTGGGGATACTTTTTGTTATTGTACAATTTGGTGTGTCTACAGGACTTACAGGTTCCAGCACTGCAGTAGAGGAAGCTGCATCCATTTGAACACTTTGGAATGAAAATATAAACAATGACTACAGGAGTCGTGAAGGAGCGCAAGCAGTTTCAAAAGTGTGTTTGTATCTGAAGTTATGGGGATTTATTAGGTAAAAGAACACAAAGGGAGAAGGCACAGAGTTTGTTGCTGACTCTGCATCATAGAGGGAAACAAAGAAGCTCTTTGAGTTTTATGTGGCAATGAGAAACACTATGTTAAATTCATGAACGCAGATGAAATAGATCGTTATCACATCCAAGAATGAGAGAAAAAAAAGTCAAGCAGACCTGCTGGACTTTGAAGGTAAGGCAGATAGATGGAGACTGAGTGAAGCAATGCTATAATCAGGATGAGGATTAAACAGCAGCTCCATGTCAGAGTTGGCACAAATCTGACTCCGAGAACTCAAGGCGGAATTATTTTGTTGCCTCCACTGCTGTCAACTCCAGATGAGGCGAGAAGCAGCGTGGCTTTGCATCTCATCCTCACCAGAACTGTTATGCAACCAGTAAACTAAACTTATAGTTTCTATTATGTGGATTCAACTTTCTATGATTCTTTATCAGAAAGGTGCAGAGCGCATTATGCATTCATTTGTGCATTTATGTATGTGATGTGTCCATGTATGTATTTATGCTCACGTGCGTCTCGTCCGTGCTCGCGTCCACGCATACTTATGAGTGTAATTATGCATGTATGAATGTATGGGTGCATGCAGCGAGTGGCTGGTCAGTGGGGAATAGAGTTCAGATGATGGGGGATGGAGAGATAAGAGTGCAGTCTGGGGGTGGACTGGTGGGGGATGGGGCAACGGCAAAGGGGTGGAGTATGGAGGAGACTCGTGATGCATAAAGGGTATGATACTGCTGTGAGCAATAACAGTGTTTTCAGGCCTTTCCACCTGTTCTGTGAGGTTTCAACTTCAAGCAGGCAGGTTGGAAATAAGGTGACTCTGGCATGATAAACAGGGAGCTGCGGCAAAGGTTTATACCTGTCAGCATATTTCATAACCACGGTCTGTTACACACATTCAGTCACTGGATTCTCAGGCTTCGCATTGTGTTGTCAAATAATATATTGTGAATACAAGAAAACTAAAAGAGTGAAACTGTCTTTGCAGCCGTTCAGAAACTTAATTTAAAAATGCAATCATTCATAGTCGAAAGGAAACATAACTGTGTCGTTTCTGCGCAGGATTTGCTGTGTGTACAAGCTAAATCCTCAAAGTACTCTCCTTCTGTGCAGCATATGTTGGACAAGTTTACACTTCATCGCATTACACTACTGTCCTCAGTCTTTTAGACTCTTAAAATGTACAAATAGGAAAAAAAGGGGGTTTACATGAGAAACCCCTGAGAATCACTTTACTGTAATAGTAACACACATTCATGAAATATTGCCAGAGCTGCACATTGTGCCTTAGAGCCTTTTCTCCAAATCAAACGGAGTATAAGTTAAACAACTACCATCCTTAGCCAATCAGTGGTCAAACACTACAAGGATGCCAGTGCAGAGACAGAGCTGACTTCGCACAGACCTACCAGCATCATCTGCCTGCCCACGCACATACAGCATGAGGAAAAGAGACAAACACAGAGGGAGGCCACTCTCTAATATAATAACAAGTAATGACAGACTGTCAGTCATCAAATGGCTGGTTGACAGTAGCCACAGCTAAAAAGGCTTTCAGGAGGAGTTTTTTTACTCAAGCTCTAAATATGTCAGAAGCTCTGTCTGATAGAAAACACACAGTGGGTAATAAAAACCATCCCAGACAATTTCCTGTTTTATTAATAAAAGAAATAAAAGGAAATAAGCCAGACAGTGTAATGTTTTTCTCTAACATCAGGGGGTTTGTGTGTGTGTGTGTGTGTGTGTGAGAGTGTGAGAGAGAGAGAGAGAGAGAGAGAGAGAGAGAGAGAGAGAGAGAGAGAGAGAGAGAGAGAGAGAGAGAGAGAGAGAGAGAGAGAGAGAGAGAGAGAGAGAGTGAGAGCGAGAGAGAGAGAGAAGCAGTGACACATGAATGTTTTAGGCACAAAGATGCTTCAAATGACCTGCTTTCTTTGGCATGCCTGAGGACATATTCTGCTGATCTCAGAGAGCGGGAAACAATGGCAACACCTCCGGACTAATGCACATGCAGTCAGCACATAGGGCTCAAAAGGTGGTTGTATACAGCAGGTCTCTGTGAGTGTGTGGGAGTTTGAGGGAGACAGAAACAAAGACAGAGAGAGAGAGACAGAGGTGGTATGAGGAGAAGTAGAGAGCGTATACTGTATGTAACACATGTGTGAGGAGGTGCAGGAATTCCTCCCGAGCCACAATTAACCCAGACACAAAAGAACATAGCTGCATGGCAAACATGCAGAGCTTAGATTCAGCTTTGGCACAACTTCACTGGTTTCAGCGCAAGCATTCTTCCAAAATATAGGCCACTGGCACGCAGTCAAAAAGGAAACTGGAATTCCATTATTTCCGCGCAGAACAACACATCCAAGATACCTGTCAGAGCCTTGTGCGATAGACCGAAGCACCAGGCAATCTGTCTCTCAGCTGGACAGCTTTTTATTTGAAGATGATTGGAAAATGGTTCCACCCAATCAACCCTCACTTAACAAACACGCTTGTTGAGCTTTGTATAGGAGCAGTAGCGATGAAATCACCTGCACAAATTCAAGGGCCTAGGGAGCACACATAAACACACACACAGGCTTAATCCGCACTCAGAAACATTATTATATGTGTCTGTGTCTTTTTTGCATGTCCTGTAAACTCTGTAAGCTTCTCTGCCTTTCTAAAAATAAGGCACTGCCATGCACAATGTGCAAATAGAAAAAAAGAGATAAAATGCTAATAGGGACCCAGGGAGACATGGGTGCACTTTTTGATTCCCTAACTGTTAACATTATGAGAAAATACAGCTCATTAATATAGAGAAGCTTCAATAGACATTTCAGCCATGAATTGACCATTAAGTAAAACTCTAATGGATAGCTGATTGGAGTGGTAGTTTGTTTTGATGTTATTAATGATATTAATCTAATTAGTTTTTATAACTTTTGGAGCATTTTTCACGTGAAAAAAAACTCACTGCATAAACTTATATAATAGGAACACAATGGGTTGTTGTTGTTGTGTCTAAGTGCACATTTTCTCAACTCAGATCTTATTTATTTATGATTATTTCCTATTTTACTAGTGCTGTAACAGGTTATTCCCATTCGCTGTGGCATTCGAACGGCGCCTTAATAATCGCAGTTAAGCATGGAACAGACATTCATCTTTCTTTGTTTCTCCACTGATTTGAACACTTACGACAGTTTTCTTCATCGCTGTTGTCTGAACAGTCGTCGTCATCGTCGCACCTCCAGATGGTTGGTATACACCTTTTGTTGTTGCACTGAAACTGTCCATCCTCACACTCATCCGTTGCTGAAAAAAAAGAAGAAGAAAAAAAAAAGAGGAGGGGAGACAGCGTCCAGATGGATCAGCAACAAACGAACATAGTGAGTAGTATCCGCTAGTAGTTCAACTGTCATTTGCAAATGAATGCCTAATTGATATTCAGCATTCATTAAGGTCAATTGGCTGAGGCGCTTGGGAGCGTCACGGGGCTGTGTTTTTCTCTCAGTTATTGGTCCCACTTTCTTAAGATAATTTTAAAAAAACTGTTCAGCAGAGAAGGCCCCGTGTCTGCAGGACATACAGTAATTCTCCACAACATGAAGACAAAGATTCGGTCTGGGTTACTACAGTCTGCTCCCTCTAATGCAGTATGGACGCTCACTGCCAGCACATGACAGACCCGCCACAGCAATTCATTCAGAGACCAAGCTCCCATCTATTAAAACTGATCAAACTCATTACTGACAATTCATGTTAGAGAAAAATCTTTTTGTCTTCTTTTTCTATTCGTATTAAAACGCACACGCGCGCGTAGTGCCGGGAGCGCTCCCAGTCTCTCACCTCTACAGCCCATCATTCACACACATACACACACACACACACTACCGATTAAATTTTGATATTTCATTTAATGTCACACACGCCAAAACACCGGGCGGGTAGGGAGAAAGCACTGACCTTCCGAGAAATGAAGCCTCAGGACTAACAAATGAAAAAGTAGCAGCGTCCTTATATCCGTCCACATTTCTGGTGGAGGTGATGGAGCTCATTCACATCCACAAAACAAAGCCCGAGAGCCGCTCTTGTAGCGCTGCGACGCCGCTGCCTGCCTCTCCGCCGTGAAACACCCCCTCCCTCCGCCTCACTGGCTGCCCGGAGCGTGACGACAGAGCGTGGGGCGGGGAGAAGAGTAGAATAGGGTGGAATAGAATAGAATAGAATAAAATAGAATAGAATAGAATAGAATAGAATAGAATAGAATAGAATAGAATAATTTAGAAAACAATCTAACATCATCTCAGTCCATTTAGTAGCTGTTCAGCATGGCAATACCTGCCAAGTGGACCTTGGGCAGAGATTGCGATGTCCAAAATTGTTTCCAAAGCCAGAATGAACTCCAAATCTCCAAACAAAATAGAATAGAATAGAATAGAATAGAATAGAATAGAATAATTGAGGAAATGATTTACCTCGTGTTTGTTTCAATTTCAAGGTCCATTTAGGTAATAGCTGTTCAGCTTTCACTGCGGTAATAGCTACTAAATGGACCTTGAGCAGAGATTCTGATGTCTCATATTGTTTCCAAGGCTAATAGAATAGAATAGAATATAATAGAAAAGTACTTTATGCTGAATGTTTCTGAATTTACAAGTGCCCAAACATTGAATTATTTGTTTGATTGCTCCTTTGTTTCAATTAATTTACTAGTTAAGCTATATTAAATCCGATTATGATTATTATTACTACACGTACTGTAAATTGATATATAGATAACAACTGACCTATCTTAATGACAACTGTGCAAACTGTAACTGCTGCAGAAGACCATCAAATGCTATTAAAAATGGGTGGACCTTGATTCAATATTTTCTTGTCTTTTTTATGTATTCCTCTAATTTTTATTTTACAAAATTATTATCCCAAAAGTCTTAAACTTTGGAAAAGATTAAAACCTTTTAATTGAAGTTTTCATGAGGTTTATTAAAGTTCTTCATTGAACTTTCACAAAAATATTTCCATGAAAATATTTATCACCATTTAAACATATTTTAACCCAGTTCAATCTGCATAAAGGGATGGCCAAAAACATCTGCCTGTATGATATTCCTAATATTTTAGCAAGTGATATGTTGCAAGATAGATTTTTTATAATTCTATATGTAGAATTAATGTATTGAAAAATGTGTTTATTATGTTGTAGGCAGTTAGGGCTTCTTTTTGGAAACCAGATTATTTCACAGGTAGCTTATCATTTTTAAAGTTAAATTATAGCAGCAAGTACTGGAAGCAGTGCTACTGTATGTGTGGTGTGTTTTGGGGTGGGTGGGGTGGTGGTGTATTCCTTGGATTGTCTGTGTCATACCCACTGAGCCAGTGAAATCAATTTTAGGGCATGACAGACAGGTAATAGCAGTATAGTGGTGGGGACTAGCAGGACCAGATAGGAGGGGATCAGGAGGTCATGCAATTTTGTGTCCCTGTGGAGTTCTTGTGTTCAGTTTGGAGGGAGTAATTTAGAAAACCTACGTAAAAATCCTAGCTTGGGGCCTAGCTAGGGGATGTGACAGTGGATCTACACAAGCAACAAATTCATACACAAAAATGTAAACAACAGAACGAAAGAAAACACTCTCAGCCCCACCTGTTTCAGCATCTGCTTTTGTACAGTACCGTATCCTGTTCAACAACCCCATTATTAAGATACCCCCTGAGCAATAATGTGATATGAGTCTCATCTATATGCAAATTATGAGAATGCTAAGGTGAACCGCAGGCTATACAGTTCGTCAGTAGTAGCAACAGGAAAAGCCCCCCTGTATCTCTTTCATTAACCAAACTGCAGCTTTATTGCTCTTTCTAAACACAATGAGGTAATACTTGTCTGCAGATAAAAGTGCTTCAGTAGTATTTACAGGGTCTTGTGGCTTCCAGCCAGAGTTAACAAGGTTGTCTTTCAAATCTAGGCCATGGCCATTGCTGTCAGCATAATCAGTCATTTTAATGGAGATAAGCTGAAGGATAACTTAATCCCCATCCCAACCTAAACATATAGTTAATACACACAGCAACACTGGCACATTTATGCACACATTTGCACCAACATTACTATTCATAGCCAACTTAGTTATGGCACTGTAAAGAGAATCATGGTAGTTGGGGCCTGTTGTCATGGTTGCACAGCAACCATCCATTAAGGATGAGGAAGCATCACCAGAGTGAAAGCAAAACACAGTGGTTGTCGAACAGGTGTTCAAATCTGAAACAGGAATTACTGCTCGTCCCATCAGAAATACTCATCTGATGAGCTGTGACCAGGATGCTTAGCCATGTAGGAAAATATACCAATACAATCGCTTAGTAAAATCCTTCACAATACTCAAAGCTCTCAGCAAAATAACTTGGGAATTGCAAAGTTATGAGATTTTAGTTGTAATTTCTATCATCTGAGGGTGTATGACCCCCTTCATGCAATGTAGGCTCATTATGTAACATGTAAGGAACCAGCTGTTCAGAGAAACAGCTTACATGCTCCAGGTTTTGTACTTCCAAAGGTAATTATAACATGTAAAGTACAGTATGTATTATCATTCATGCACATCTAGCTCGCTCAAGTGAAGATTAAAGCAATGCATACTGATGTAGCACAAGAAATGTTTTTGGTTTGGTCGCAAATCTGATTCCCACTTATCAGAGATAGAGTTTAGAGTCAATTTGCTTTGAGGAGTGAGTCATGACTAAATGAAAATGCTTTTAGCATAAGAAGGATTTAGCAGGAGGTAGGGTAAATCTGAGAGTCAACTTCAGTCAACTGGAAATAAAGAAATACTATAGAGTAGATTTTGCATACCTAACAAACTGTAGACTGTGCTTTCCCTGGGCTTGCTTCAGTGCCTCTTCCACCAGTCTTTTCCCCTGTCAGTCCTGTGGTGTATCGCTCAGAAAACTAAGGTGTAGCTATAGTTTTACAACCTTGACCCTCTTAAAGCATTTTATAATCAAGAAAAACAATAGTACTATATGTAAAGTTCAAGTCAAAATGAATACCTCCATGCTCGCAGCTCTGTGAGGTTGTACTGAGAGAGTACTGATGTCAGCATGCTCACATTCTGAACAATATTTATCATGTTCACCATCTTCGATTAGTATGGGTAGTTTGACTTATTAACATGCTAGCATATGCCATTTAATAATGAAAAAGTACAGCTGAGGCAGATGGGAATGTATTTAGTTTGCAGATCAAATTAAAATAGAAAGTCAGGGGATGACAAAAGTTATTACAGTTCATCCTGTAGGGAATATGAGTGTCTGTGCAATTTCATTCAATACCAAAAGTGTTAACTTCATGGTGGTGTCAGAGGAGACGTCAGGGAATCACAAAAAAATAAAGATACTTCAATCAGGACCAAGGTGGTGGTCTGATTCACTGCCATTGCCAAAAATCTTAAACGACAACTTCAACAATATTTCCCATGTAACTATTGAAGTGATTCTAGTGCAGGAAGCACAGTACATGCTCGCCGAACATACTGTGTTTAAAAGGTACAAACCACAACTCTTTCCTGTTGTCCTCAGCAACTATAACAAAGGGAATCATTTTTATTACCTAACTGGAGACAATGCCATGAACCAGTCTGCTTCAAGAGTCGACACTGTGGAGTCCTTCAGCTTCCTGGGAACCATCATTAGCCAGGACCTCAAGTTGGACCTGATAATCAGCAGCCTCAGCAGAGAAAGTACTACTTCCTGAGGTAGCTGAAGAAGTTCAACCTGTGAAAGTCAGTGATGGTGCATTTCTATACTATCATCACTGAATCCATCCTCACCTCCTATATCACCATCTGGTGTGCTGCTGAAATTGCCAAGGACAAAGGCAGACTGTGCGTATCCTCCACTGGGCCGAAAAGGTGATCGAATGCAATCTGCCATCCCTCCAGGACCTGCATGCCTCCAGAACCCTGAGGCAAGCAGGAAAGATCATACCTGACACCCCCAACCCCCCCTGGACATAAACTTTTTAAAACGTTTCCTTACAGCAAGAGGCTGGCATCTGTCAAGACCAAAACCTCACATCTGCAGCCAGCCTCATCAACAAGACCCGGGACCCCAACTGACACGGACTCTTTCTCCCCTGTGGACATTACCCAGTCTCAAATTTGGACATCTGTGATCTTTGAATTTACATGGCATTCCAATGCTATTTGTATTATAATTATTAGTAGTATTATAAATAATAATAACAATAAAGCACACTGCATGATACTGTTTACTCCTGGTCAGTATTTCCTACATTAATTCCATTCTCTCTCTGTGTGTGTGTGTGTGTGTGTGTGTGTGTGTGTGTGTGTGTGTGTGTGTGTGTGTGTGTGTGTGTGTGTGTGTGTGTGTGTGTGAGTGTGTGTGCGTGTGTGCGTGTGTGCGTGTGTGTGTGTGTGTGTGTGTACATATGTAGAACAGTTATATATATACAGTTATATTTATATATGTAAATATGTAGAACAGTTTTTACTATGCTGCAGACTATGGCACATGCCCCATCAAAATCGTTCATCACTCAAGCTTCTTGACAAACTGCCGTTATCACCTCAATTATCAGTGCTGTTGAAATTAAATCACACCATGACACATAGCTGTAAGTAAGTATCTGACTGACACCTATAGATAAACTATGTCTATGACGGGGCTCCTCATTTTGAGGAAAAGTAGCACTGCGACGAACTCCAAAATGTCAGGATTGGTAAGGTTTGTCTGTGTTTGCCTTGTGTGTCACCTGTTGTCAGGGGCCTCAAGAATTGGCAGCAGATCCCTTACACAGCAGCCAGCAGGCAGGATGATGTGCCACATTTTCTCAACATTTTGGATTCACGAATGGCTTCCATCATCCCCACATACAGTCACAGTGATCATAGAAATCTGTTCCAGTTCCTCTTGCATGTAAACAGCATTTCAGTAAATAGTGAGACTTCTTCTCTGGCCACATTTCTTATTTAATTAACCTTTAGGGAACATTTGCTGAGCATGCAAACTGCGCCCCACAGCCCCCACCCTCCCACACACACACGCACACACTGCTCTACATTGACACAGCTGCAGAGCTGGCATCGACAGGCTTCATGGTTCAGTTACAGTATAGCTCTCCACTGATGGCCTCTGAGCACTGAAGCAATTAGGTTTAAGTACCTTGCTCAAGAACACCTCAGCAGCTGCATTTGAGAGATGAGAGAGACACACTTTTGGTCTGTTTCCTCCCACCTTTCACTCGCTGGTTGATGGTAACTGGAACAGCAAGGCTCTTGTCACAAACCCTGTTTGTCTAGCCCAGTGGTCTGCAACCGTGAGATTGGTTCATCCTCTCTGGTTGATGCTGCACCTGCCAGTTAAATCAGCTGCTGTAGTGTTGGGCCAGAATGAGAAAGCGTTCGAACAAATCTCTCTGTAGCAAATGTTTCAAGTCCAATTTGCCAGACAGCATACTACTGCAGGTTTGCAGGGGCCACAGTCAAGACAGAAAGCTCTTACAACCCCCTACACTAATCTATCCATAACCAACTTGGCATTTTTAAAAGCTTTAAGGAGACTTTTTTCCTCCTACACACACCCAACATAACTTGCTCGTTTACAACTAAATGTTTATAAACTTGAAGAATCTGTAAATTTTGCTGCACAGTGTTCTAATCTAAGTGATATTTAAGGATGTATTTATACTATTTTTATAATATATGTGATATATATCTTACAAATCTAAATTTAGACAAATATAATTTGCTTAAACTGCAAAATATTACTTTGGGGGCCCTGGTGGGTGCATGAGCTCCACTGAATTGCTCCTGTACTCAGTCGGCTATGCATCCATCTGCACATACAGTACAGGCTGGTACAGTGGAAGAAGTATTTAGATCTTTTACTTAAGAAAGGTACTGAGACAGAAATGTAAAAAAAAAAAACTCTGTTATGAGTAAAAGTCCTGCATGACAAATCGGACTTAAGTGAAAGTATTGGTGGCAAGTTTAGTTAGAGTATTGAGGGGGGGGGGGGGGGGCTTTTAACAACTCATAGACATCTGAAATGTGATCCCAACTACCCACCGCTTTTTTTAAGATGTCAAACGACAAAAAGGTTGGAATCCACTGGTTTCATCTTTAACAATGTGCTGTATTTTAAAAGCTTGTTATATTATCCATTGTGTCAAAGTAACTAAAGCTGTCAAATAAATGTAGTGGAGTAGAAATTACAATATTTCCCTCTATAATGTAGTGAAGTGGACGTATAAAGTAGCGTTAAATGGAAATATTCCAGTAAAATACAAGAACATCAAAACTGTACTCAAGCACACTACTTGTGTACTTGGATGCTGCCGCTGGGCTAGTTTAAGTGATGCATCTTGTATTTTTATGTGGGCATCTTTCAAGCTGCTGTGCTAACCTTGAGGGTGCTGCCCCCTACAGGTTGATTTCTGTCTACAACAACATCACACATTTTGCACAGAAATACAACATTGTATGTAACTGTACAGTAGAATCTTCATTACAGGACATGGCACAAGTCACATCAATACACTTTCAGAAAGAACTGTATATATTATAGATACCCATCCAGTTTCAATGAATAGAATAAATACTGTTTTGCCCAAGTGTGACTTTCAGTCACTCGGTCTTTGTAAGAAGTACGTTCACAATTATATAAAGTGCAATGCCTAAGTATTTTTCAGTCACATATATCCTATTGCTTATTAGATTTGATAATGAACCAGAGATTATGAGGTTAAAGTCCAAACTTTCACTTTTAAGGTACGCATCCATAATGGATAAGCAGTCGTCAATTTTTGAACAGTGAACAGTGAGACAATAATAGTGAATGGAAAAGCACATCATGCAAACCCATGTGCAACATGCCAGAAATTTAACTAACTTTGTCAATCACTAAAACTATGGATTTATATATTAATGCTTAGAAAATTATAATACCTCCTTTGTTGTAACATCTGCTCATCCATTTTTTCATCAATTTACTATATCCAGTCCCTTTTATTAAGATCCATTTGAATTTTGGCAATCCCAGCATCCACAAGGCAATCAGTAGAGTTAACCAACACATTCACTGCCACATTTACCAGCTGTTCACAAATATGCCAAATATGCAAATACAAATCTTACTGAATTTTAAATAACAATGTACAAAAAGAGGGTTTGTACTGACTGGACAGACAAAAAATGTGTCAAGGAAATGTTATTGTTGGCTTTGTGATATGCACTGTGTTTTGCAATGTAAACCAGCACTAGTAACAAGAACTAATAGCACTAATCAATATCTAATAGCAGTAATCAATATTAAGAGTAATTATTATAAACTAACATGGCTTGCTTCATATCTTGATTTGAGTGACTGCACAATATTGATTAATGAGAATGGAAAAGCATTGATGGTTCCTTGTTGCCACCTTGTGGTTGAATCAAACTGACCAGAAACAAACCAATGAGGGAAGTCACAGATTTTCTGTCACTACATTGACGTAATTAGTAGATTGATCAGCACCATCAACTGTATGTCAGTAGTCAATACTAATTATAGTATTATAATATATGACTTCTTGTAAGATATGACTTTAGACATTTTTTTTTATTTCTTACAGTTTCACAAAAGGACAAAATGACCCTAGATTATTATAGTTATTAGTGAGTCAGCACAGTGGATGGCTTTAGTATTTCAAATGAAACTCTTAGGACAAGAAAAGATTATAGAAAAACAGGCTTAAGCAATAATTTTCTAATCATAAAATGTAGTGTAACCCTTAATAATAATCATACAAAAAGGGATCTAGTACATCACCATCCTTGATAATGTAGGCTGTCAAGGACCAACTGCAGGGGGAGGACAAGCGGACAGAATGAGCACCATGTACAAATCAAAAATCTCTGTCTTTAATCATTTGTTCATTCCCTTTGTATTGTCTTCTTGTCTGCCTCCATTATGCTTTTTTTTCACATGACAATGCAGCAATTTAGATACATTTATTTTTAGATGATTGTACTTTAAAATTGAGCTTCAAATGAGATTCAAAGTTTTAAATTTAAAAGCTGAATTATACATTTACTGATAGTGTCCACCAGAGGGATAAAGTACACTGTGTAGGTAGTGTATTTGTAGACATGGTAGTCACAGGTTGGCTGCTATAAATGGAAATTTCATTCACAAATCAGTAGTGAATTATTCTCAAGACTTAATCAACCAAATCAATATATCAACTCAACCAGGCCAGTCAAAATAACATTTTTACACAGTCATGGATAGATTTGTAATCTCTAATTTTAATTAATTTGTTGAAGATTCAACATTTAGTGACTGAAAATGTATTACATTATGGTAACCTCTAAAAGGGCAACCGCAGCTAATTGTTACAGGGTTTCATAACGATACAGCAAGATTTAAGTTGAATAGTATTAAAATGTATCTGCTGTACAATACATAAAGGTAATCAGATTCCAAGTAATCAGATTACTTTTGGGAGGGTAATCAAACGCAGAAATTTGTGTTCGCTCCGGGATGGGCGACAGGCGTCCAGGGAAGACTCGGCGCACAGGGCAGCCCAGACACCCTCATCTGAGAAAGGCAGTCTGTTCTTCCGCGTTTCTTTGATGAGGGTGATAACATCCAAAACACCCAGTGACCCTGAGGACGACAACTGAGGATGTGTCCTACTATAAAATAAGAGTGATTAAACACATCTTAACCTCTGACAATCTAGGGACCCCAGAATAGGAACTCAGACTGACCCTTGGACGTAAAAGTCACACAAAAGAAACCTGGAATTAGTTATTAAAAGACACACACACAGGCATTATTTAAAATATGTCCTGTTTTAAGCATTAGTAGGTTTTGAAGTATATGGTAGGTATTAAATGTTGAATAGGGAGAAGTATTAGAATATGTTCTGACTTAAGTATAGGGTAGATCTAAAGGTAGAATAAAATGTCTAACTTTAAAATAATTTTAAAATAACATAACAAGTAGTGTCAATCTCCGATCAAGGTTTTCATTTGCCAGGTTGGTTGGATGTCTGCTTTTCTGGTTGACTGCTGGAGATTATCGTAGTGCCTGTTGTGTCAAAAACAACAACAACAGTTTAGGAATTAGTACCCTGATTACACAAACATGCATGATATATGTTGTTACGTGTGGCCCTGTAGGGGCAGTGTTGCGTCCGGTTGTCTGCTTGGTCTCTCTGTTCCTCTGTTCTCTCTCTTTCTCGCTCTCTGGCGCTCTCCCTTCCTCTGTCTCTACCTGACAGTGGTTTTGTAATCCCCTGGTGAAAGCATTTGAGGAGGATTGAAAGTAATGCTCATTCTCTCTCGAGCCAATGCCTAGCTCACATCTCAAGGGGGAAACGTTTCTTCCCTTCCCCTTGTTTTATTCCCCTCAGCCTGTTTTCAGTGCTGGGGTCTTGTTTTGTTAGTTTGTTATTTTAGTTTGGGATGGAGATCGCCAGTAGTCCAGTGTTTGGTTTTCTTTGGTTCACTGAGGATTAGAATACTTTCTCTTTTTTTCCTTTTTGATAGTTTAGGGGGTAATAGCTGGGTACAACGGCTCACTGCGTGGGTGGCCCAGTGATTTCCCCTTCTTTTGTTTATTTCGGCTAGGATCTCCATCCCCTTTTGGTTGACACTTTGTTTTGGGTTTCACTGTTGATTTAAATAAACTTTTGGTTTAATTGTGAACTTTGTGTCTGAGCATCCTTTTCAATATGATGCGGTCTCTAGTCGAGCCTTTATGTTAGAGGGCATGTAAAATATGTATTTACCTGTATTTACAGGAATATTGTTCAAAATAATTTGCAGCTTAGGCAAACAAGAAGCAGGATCTTAATTTCATGTTTTCTGCATGAAGGAAATCTTTTATTCAGATCTATCTGGTAAAATTGAATCTGTTTATTAGAGTGCAGCTCCTAAAGTCTGGTGTAGGTGCCCTACTGGTTTGTTGCTGCAGTAAAATATGTCAGTTTACCTGTTCAAAGTCTCCTGCTGACTTCAGCATACGCTATAAATGATGCTCCAGGAGCTGCTCTGTGGTCAGAGCTGGTACTCCAGAGACAGACTCGAGCTACCGTGGGTCTGAGGGATGCATCGCTCTGTTTCTGGGCATCCCCCTCGTCATCAGCCAGCCGTCTGGCTCGTGTCTGGCAAGTAACTGTTATCCTTTGGAACTGCAACAGCATATAAACTCCTTCTCCCACTCCCAGACTCTTTGTTTCAGACTTACCTAAAGAAAAAAAAAGATAAAACACAACAATCTGTATATGATGACATTTTTAATTTGAAGTAGTTTTTGTAGTACTTCTATTTGTAATTACATGTTAGTCAGTGGTTTAGTAAGGTAATAAGGTTTAACATACAGCAAAATACCATCCCTGTTTTTCATTGCTGGCCTATGGAAATGATGGTTATAACCCAGGCCTCAGTGTACATCAGGATGTGGTTGTGAAATGGTTCCAGTTCTGCAGTTGATCAACATGTAGTATAAATGGCAAATTATAACACTTTAAACATATTATGTCTGATAGAGGAAGGAAATACTTTATTTCTCCACCTGATATGTCCAAAGTGAACCATGTGATTGTGAACACACACTTTTTTACTTTGTTATTATTAAAAAATGCATGTGTCTACTTTTTCACGTCACTCAGCCACAGATCAGGGATTGTGTGCAGTCTTGCTGAGTCCACATGTTGCTTTGGCTCTTGAGCACTGACTGACTGAAGGACAATTTGGGGGAAAAAAGAAAGACACTTCAAAAAGTAAAGTCAATATCAATAAATAATAAAAATCAATAAAGGCCTCATCCCTTTTTGACCACGAAAAATAAAAACAGCTTGCATTTCAATGTAATCTTTTGTTTTTTAAAACAAAAATAAAATAACCACTCGTTTTTTGTTTCTCAATACTCCAAAAGATCGGACCCTAATCACATCAATAAGGGTTGTTCCATTGGCAAACTATCATATGTGACAGCAAGACCCTGGCACTTGAACAACACCATATGAATCAGCTATTGAACAGTTACAGCTGTTCATCCGAGATGATTCATTAGCAACAAACTAAAACACAAGTGTACTGAAATTCAATATTACTTGAAAGATTCAGGGTAAGAAATATAGATCCCTAACCCAGTTTTACATTTTGGGGATATAAGCTTATTTGTTTTCAGTAAATGAGAAGGCTAATACCATTCTCATATCTGCCCATTTACAGGAGACAGGAGAACTTAGCATAAAGACTGACCACAGGGAAACTGCTAGCTTAGCTCTGTCCAAAGGTTATAAATGTCTACTACCAGCACCTCTAAAGCTCACTAATAAACAAGTTATATCTCATTTATCAAGACTAAAGCACAAAAATACAGAAACAGAGATGTAAAAGTGACATGTTATGGTTTTTTAAGCAGTTATGAAACTCACTATCTCCCAGAGTTTCTCAGTAAGTAAACACAGAAATAGTCCAGAGTGGCACATGAGTAGCAGAGGTGGTTGGTTTTGATTTTGCTACATTTAGACAGAGCTATTATAGCTGTGTCCTCCTGCCTTCAGTCTTTAATATAAGCTAAACTAACGTCTCCTTAGTTTCATAGTGGTATCTCATCTAACTCTCTGGAAGAAAGCTAATGAGCGTATTTCATGAAGTGTTTCAATGCCGAAATATTTTCAGCATTGGCAGGTGTAATACTGGAAGACACAGATCAGCAAGTACAGGTCAGCGAGAGTCACTTTGAGAAGAGGCAGCATTCACTGTGGCCAATCTTAGAGGTCAGCTTAGTGTGTGAGTGACGCTATCCTTTGGATCACAGAAACACCATTATCAGTACACACTGACATCACTCAGCCCTCCACAACAGCCACGCAACACCCCCTTCTCAACTCACACACACCACCACCCGCCTTCTGCAGCACAGTCATTGTGTTCATCGGGCAGCCCATTGTCTGTGAGGGAGCATGATAGACAATGTTGCCAATCTTCTTCCAAACCATGATCCAAGACTGCTATTGTGACCCGTCTTTTTCCCACTTAACCAGACAAGATGGTGTTCCCGTGTGATGAGAGAACGGCGCGGTGGGTCGGGGGTCAGCTGTTCTGCCTGGCACTGGGGTAGAGAATGAGAAGAGGACACACATTATCAATCTGTGACGCCAGTGCAATCACTTAGGAGATGGAGGCTTGGTGAGCAGACATGTGGACAGGCTACATGCACAACATTCTGCTGAGATGTCAGCATCATCCCTTCTCTTCTTGTGATGAGTTGTGGGAGTTCCTACTTTTGCACTGTTGGATTGTTGCTGCTTTATTGCCTTCAGCTGGTCTATCATCTACACAGAGTTTCATCTTTGAAATCAACCTAAACCAACCTGCAGTTATAATTCATTCCTCAAGCAAGTGAAAAAAGTCCTTGAAGCTGGATTACCTTCACATACGACTCAGGAGGAGAGCATTTCTTATGAAGAATGCAACAACAACAACAGCCGTAGGATCCTCCAAACTCTCTCTTATAATGCTATGACCAAGGTCTGATCTGATGGGATGCAGATGGATGGACAGCAATACATAACACTCATCTAACACCAAGTGAGTAACTGTTTTCACAATAGTCGAGATTAAGCATGTGGTGCTTCTGTATTTCAGCAGATAGCACAGTTAGTATAAATGTGGTGAAAAGAAAAGTAACTGTAACTTTTAGGACTATTCCTTTGAATCGTGTTGTTATGCTGTATACTGATCATCGACCCAAATTCTGCACAATCTTACAAGGTGTCTGGTTTTTGTATGACCACTGCCATGCCTGAGATGCAAGCCTTCTACCAGCCCCGCCACACCATCCGTTACCCTCCAGAACTCCACCTGGACCCTACCTTGATCCAGCGGCATGTCCTGGAGGATCAGGTGGAGATGTTGTGGTTCAGGGAGCCACGGCACTCCCTGCTGTGTTACTGTGCCTCAGTGGCCCTCATACTAGGGCTTGGATTTGGCGGTGTGGGCCTCCTCTCCACCACCACCAGCCTGTCCGGGGAGTGGCGCCTCGGGGTGGGCACCACTCTTTGCCTCTTGGCCCTAGCTGTTCTGCTCAAGCAGCTCCTCAGCTCGGCCATCCAGGACATGAACTGTGTGCACAGCCGGCGTCGGATTGACCAGCTGAAGAGCGGTGGGCAGGCTGACCCAGCATTGATCCTAGCTGTGGGGCTGGCAGTGATGCTCTGTGGGACAGTGCTGCTCTGTGTGGCCATGATTGGCAGCCAAGGTCATGACGGCAGGGAAATGTTAGTGTCTGGTCTGGTGCTGATGGCCGCTGGGCTAGGAATGACTCTAGCAGTAGTGGGCTATAATGTGCTGGTCTACCTGAAGAGGAAAAGAGAGCAGAGGAGGAGGAGGATGATGAGAATAAGCAGAGCGAGGAGGATGGGGAGTCAAGCTGTCAGAGTGTTCAGTGTCTCAGGAGGACAGATGAGCCAGACCAGGAGAGAGACGTCCTCCAGCAGGACCAGCCTCATCTGAATAGGCTAAACTGGCAAAAACACTCAAAGGGGGAAAAAAAATCCACATTTGTATTTGTACAGGAAAATAAAGAGAGGCAAAGTGCCCATTGAAGACCTCACAGCTCTTGTGGTATTTTTCCAACCTTTGTTTTGCTATTAGAATAAAATGGACTATTGCTAAACATTATTAAAAGAATACTTGCACATAATGGTACCAAAACAACACAGCGCTGTGCATGTTGATCTCAATAATGGATCGGTATACTGTCAAGCACATGTTTTTCATGTTTTTACTGTCTGAATGCACCGTTTTATGCTTGAAAATAAAGACTCAGTAAGTGTTCTCATCAAATCCCATGTGTGTTCATAGCACTGACTCAAGGATTACGTCTGGAAAACAATGAATGAATATGGAATTCCAATGAGAACAAATTTATTTATGATGTACAGTACATCTTCCAGGTCCAAGTAATTTCAGACTATACATACAAATGTATTAAAACACTTGACCGCAGTCAAGTTCCTCAAGTGCCTCTAGCACAACAATCAAAGTGTTACATGTTGGACACTAACAAACTGAGATCTGTAACTTTTTGCAGGTTCAGATTCCAACAAAGATGATGGAGTGTCAAGTTGTTTCACCTCTTTGTTATCGATTCACAGTAAAAATGTAATTTATCAAACAGATAACATAAAAGTGCATGTATTATTCATTGAAGTGATGTGGAATAGAAATAACATAGAAACAATAAACGAATGGAATCAACATTGCTTGTTAGCAGAGTATTGAAAGCATTGTCACTCTCAATAAATATACAAGTTTGAAAGTGTTGCAACACTCCACCCCAGTTGGATATAAACCCACAATGTATTAACTGGAAATACAAAATTCAGCATTAATCAGTAGGATCTTTTCTCTTTGTCCTCATGTGCTCAATGACAAGCATTAATATTTTTTAATATTTTCTGTCTGTTTTCATTATCCTTTAAAAAAAAAACACACATTACACACGTTCAATCTTTGCAGCTTCAGATTTTGTGATATTTTAAGCAACTGTGGCTCAAACTAAAAGTTTTCATCTTTATTATACTGTACATCTACTGTGACACCAGGAGAAATGACAAAGTTCTACCATTCTACCTCTATTGTTTCTTTTTTTCCCTGACTTTTATCAAAAGTTTCATTTGCCAAAAAGGCTAGTTACCAGTTTCTCTCTAATGTAATTTAACCTAAGTTGTAAACCAGCTGTCTTCCCTTTTATCTCATCTATCTCATCCTATGGTGAAATGAAGATCATCATCACTGTCCTCAATCCCCTCCTCTGCATCCTCTATTTCTCTGTCTGCTCTGTCTTTCTCACTGGTCTGAATGTAGTTATCCTCAATGAAGCCATCATCATCTTCTTCCAGCTCATTCCCAATCCCTATACCTATTCTGCCTGACACACTGCTAGGGAAGGACATGTCATCTTGGCCATATTGGCTGACCCCGTCGGCCTCTTGGAGCAGCGAGTGTCTGTAGCTGGCCATAAAACGATGGAAGAGACGAAACTTGACAGCCATCACAATCAGGAGTGACATGGTGAGGACTGTGCCAAGTCCAGCAGCCAGATAGGACATTTCTGGTCGCTTTTTACCCTCTTCTGAATCCAATGCCCCTGGGAAGATGAAAAGAACAAAATGTTTTGCATGTACATGTAACTGTAATGACAGAAAGATCGACACCAGTGCATTCAAAATGCTTCCTGTAAACCAAATGTTATAGAGTCCAAAGGTCCTCAAGCACACCTGGTTATAAATAGTTAGGTGATAGTGTAATACCCAGCAGACTTTTCTCACTCACTTAGAATGTCAGTTGTATTGCTGGTGACAAGATTGTCTTCTTCCATCAGAAGATGTCTTTGAGAGCCTTTGTGACCCTCGACATCCAATACAGATGCAGAATGTGTTTTTCTGACAAACACTTCGCAAAAGAAAATAACCACAATGATTTTGAAGCTCCACCAGCCCATCTCTGCGTCCTGTGGGAAGGCACAAAACAAAATGTAAATCAGTTTGGAAATCGGGATGTCCTCCTTTTGTTACTAATCCTCCATTGCTCCGTAACAATGAAATACAGTCCAGGGAAACACAAAGAGAGGAAATTTGCATTAAAAAAAAACTTTTGAATACATTTATATATAAAAAGAAGACTTGTCTCCCATCTCTTATATTGGTATCTCATTAGGGATGGGATCCTTAACAGAAATTATGCAACAACTCTTTAAATGTACATAATGGATAGGCAGCATTGTTTTAAGACAGATACATATGTTGTGAATGCACCTTTTAGTGTATGGCCAATGAGACATATTTCAATCTGTATTTTATATTCCATGGACAGAGCACTATTAACCTATGTCTCATTACTATTAGGAAGCTTAAGATCGACACTGGAAATTTATAATGTTAACATCATCAAAAAAACTTGATTGGACATCTGACATATGATCGCTTTAGTTATCAATGTGATATACATAAATATCATCATTACTGTCATCAGTTTTGTCATTACTGTTTGTTTTTTGGGGAAACATGACCCTTAAACCATAACCAGAATAAGTAGTAGTAAAGCTCAAGCTTGAAATGATAATATTTTTATTATATTATTATTATATTTATATTTTACAAGTTACAAGTGAAAAAGTTCATGAGCATCTCTCGCCTTGCACTGGAAATGATTTATTACAAAAGAAAATCAAATTTAAAAAAAAATTAGTAGCACACATTTCATAGTTATAGTACTCTTTTTACACATAAACTGTCACATGATGTTTGGGAGTTGACTTACCAGCTATTGAGCAACACTCACGACTGCAGTCTTGAACTGCTTACTAATTAACTTTAAACATAGCATATGTTGATGAATAGTATATTAACAGTACACCCATTGCTATACATAGTATGTTTTGGCTGTAAATGTTTTCAAGTCAGTAAGTAATATATACAATTTAAGGCAGTTGTACGTAGGTAAATAGGTGAAAGTGTATCTGCTAATACAGAACATTACACAGTAGCTCTGTCTCAGTCATCTGCTCAATTCACCTGACTGAATACAGTCTCAGCTACATTGCCCAGGCAGCACTCAACCTATTGTCTTCTGACACAATGTAAAACAACATCTAAATTGACTTACCTGTGACAAATAGGATTATTGACAAAGCAGGTGTCGTACTCGACACGAACAGTCCTGACTCTTAACTGGTGTTTTTGTCTTCCTCCTCAACTCCTTCTGAAAATATAACAAGACTTGCTGAGCAAAGGTTCCTTCCTGCACCATGCCCTTAAGACGGAGATGTTAATGAATAACTTGATTTGGTTTGTTGACTGTTTCTACATGTTAATTCCTCAAACAGATGTGACTGGTACTATTTCTTTCTTTAACAACTTGAAAAAATAATAGAAATCTTTATAATGACTATTGCTTGAGAACAGAAAGAATAGAAAATGGTTTACTCTTAAAATAGTTATCAATCATCAACCATTAGAGGAAGTCATTTAACATTCAGTGACAGAAAGCAAAGAGAGCCTTTGGATACATGGATTGTCACAGTAGCTGCATCTGTGCTTTGACACCAGCTAGTGGCACTGTAATCACATTAGACTTCTGTGAAACAAAAGTGCTGCAGTAATTAAATTTGTTGAATGCTCATGGAGAGCATTTGATTGGTTTATACACACAACCAGTGAGGTGAAAAGACTGGCTTTACACTTCATTCAGTGAATTCCTCTGTCATGAAAATACAGTTTCTCTTTTTATTCTTGAATCACTTCTTATTCCATCCTTTCCAGTCTCTGATAGATTGTGCAGCAAAGAGTGCAAGGTGAAATTACGACAGGTAATTATTCTATTATTAATCCACTTTCAACCATCTTCTCTCAGCCTGTGGGAAGAAGTAATGTGTCTTTAGAATAGCATGAAGTGCCTTAAGAATTGAGTGGCATTTGACTCAGAGATTAATTGTCATCTCTTAACACTTCATTAAACACTATATGCTTTATCACCAAGAATAGAGCCAAGCATCACAAAGGATCACCAGATATCCTCTTTGTAAAGGGAAATGATTAAAAAGATTATTATTTACTTTTCCTCTGCTTTTTTTTTTTCTTTAAAATTCAAATTTATTTTATAATGACAGTGGTACAAGAATAAATCAATTTAGCCACAAAGATTTAAAGATTTTTTTTTTGGCATTGGGAGAGTCACTGCTCCATTGCCAATTAACCAAAGTCACATTAATCTCTCACATTGGCATTGGAGTCATGTCTTTTACAGCAGCTTTAAGGGTTGAAGTTTTTTCATCTGGAGTGAATGATTTTCTTTGTGAGACTTTTTCTCTTTTTAATCAACTCTGTTCACTCTCATTTAGTTCCAGCTCACTATTATCTTAAGCAGGCACAGGAAGAATAGCAGAGAAGCATTAAATGCCAATGTTTTTAATACTTCTTGGACCAGTCCGTCAAATGTAATCGTGTCCTTGTAAAAAGGAAATGAAGGCGATTTGTCACACCCCATTCACTTAACAGTTGCACACTTTCCAGTGAGATGAATAAGGTTCTTTTAGTCATTATCTCCATTATTAATTGTTTTTCTTCAAACAAGTACATGTTTGCCAATATGGCATGATAATCCAATGAGTTTCAAATGCATTGGATTGTGTTATATTTTAACATATCTATGATATGAATTAATTTGCATTGGAAACAACTGAAAACATTATTTCAGCTTTTTTTTTAAAGGACCCCACTCTGATTATTGAAATAATGTACGGCCAAAAGTCTATTCACCATAAAACACTCTGCAATGTGCCTCCTGCTGTGATATTTGTCAGTGATTGGCAATTTAGTTTGTGGTTACAGGGTTGGAGGTGTTTCAAGCCTTTTATCCACAATTTTCACTCTTGACCTGCAATATAGAAATGGAGCAATCATCCAAAGAGCTTCATTCTGCTTTAGACATAGCATTTATATATAGCTAGCATTTTTAGCTTGGCCATGTCCATATGTCAAAACAATGCATGCAAACTAAGTATGTGTGTAGCTTATCAATACAATGACATGCATGTAGTTTAAAGCACAAAAGATCATAATGGATGCTGTACAAGTCAAGATGTTCTCTGTGCCAATCATGCATTTCTCTCTTAGTGTGCATATTAGAGTGCAGTTAGACTAAGAGAGAAGATCCATCCAATTTTGATTCATAAGAGTTAGTCTCATCATGCTCATTGTTAGAGATGGAGCTGAGGAAAATGGCTGCATTAAAATTTGAAGTATTGCAAAATCATATCAGTGAGTGACAAGGTACTTGATTGGGGACCTGTATGTATTTTACCAAAGATAGAAAAGGTCATCATGACCACATTTGTAATAAGATAATGAAACCAGTTTAATTTGCAGACATGTTCTTTACAAGTGGTGTCTCACTGCTGAGAAAGATTAAGAACCCAAAGCCAGTGGCAGATCTGAACTGCCTGACTTTACGTCTAACCATTTAATCTTTTTCCCTTAAACTCCTAAACTGACACACTGACTTCATAGCGAAGAGAAGGGAAGACAGAAAAAAGCCTTTCATCATCCAAGCTGCTCAGCTGTGCTGCTCATTTAGCAGTTTATCTGAAAATGTTAGATTTAAAGTAACATACTGTAAATTGATAAATAATGAAAAGAGAAATAAAAATTAATTGAATTTTGTCTTTTGTTACCACATTCAGCTGAATTTGCATGCTAGTATTCTTCTGTAGATAACATCTTTAAGTGCATCAAAATGCTGCTTCACAAAGAAAATGATATGAGCTTTTTACTTGTTCATTGCTTTCCCAGCACATGAAATCTGTGCAGTATAGCCTGTCACTGAAATGTCAGCAATCAGCATCACTGCATAATGATTAGGTTGTCTTGTGATTCACATTCTAGTGATGGTCTCGCTCAAAAACTTTGTAAATAAATCACATTTTACAGTCATGGATTGCATCTGAAAGGCACAATCATTAAATGTAGGACATCATAGGAAAATAAAGCAATCCCACAGTCTTGCTTTTCCTCTTTCATTTTTTAATATATGCATTACTGTTAGATAGCTGGGCTCACACGTGATTTCTCACAAAAACACAATCTTTCCCATATCTTTTTTTTTTGCTCATATTTACAAATGAGAAATGGAATTTGTCAACATACAACAAGTACAACAAAAAACGTCATGCCTCCAAACATTTTACATGTAAACACATATGAACATATTGTGAATGAGGCTCTTTTTATTTGACCTTTTGTTGTCATTTTATGTGACACATTTTATTGGAGAAAATAACACTGTTAACAAAAGTGACACACATTTTGATCAAATTAAGAAATTGAGGTCAGTTTCCATACAACAGTTACATATGAGAAATGTTATGAATACTTAAGCCACCATTCTGAGTTACAAATACAAGGGCACTTGAAAATCTGAGAAGCAACTGACCATTCTTTAGACACAGAGCACAGTGTGTTAGTGAGTCCACAGTAATGTAGCTCTTGTGATGCTTTTTTTCATATATAGTAACACTGTAAAACAATCAGAACTCTTCTGACAAAAGCTAAAAGTCTGATATACTGTTATTTACCATGTGCTCTGATGTGAAATAATGATAATGAGATGCATGCTGAATCTACACCTCTTTCCTTATTTGAACATACTACGTTAGTAAGGTTGGAGTCCCTGAATAAAAGAGGCTGAAAAAATGTCATTAGCTCAACAGCACAGTGGTCAGGCAGCTACAGTATACAGTCTGGCCTGAAAAACTTTCATCTTCACACGTCTATGCTAAGTATACCAGTGCATAGTGCTAGGTTGGTATCATCTTTAGTGCTGGGTGGGAGCAGGAGCTTTGCACTGTAGAAACCTGCTGGCTCATTTTTATTCTTATGAGCAATGTCTGATTTGTCACCTCTCCAGTTTAGGTAAAAACTAATCAAGCATGGTGTTAGTGCAGGAAAAGCTCTGAAGTCTTTATTTTACTAGCTGATTGGCATTTGCTGTTTCATTCATACCTGACCCTGACTGTCTCATTCACAGCCGTGTGGTGATCAGCTGACAAGAAAACCTCAATCATATACCTGCATGAATATGATTGAGGTTTTTCACAGTACCGCCATTATAATCTGACACTTTCCATTATCACTCTGCTGATTATACTGGCTCATCCCAGCTCCCTCCAACACCCCAAACTACTCCTTACTGTATGTGATACATTTTTGGCATTTTTGATCTGATATACTATAAAAAAAAAAAAATAAGGGTGAATGTCTTCATTGGGGTTCTTTGAGATTTGTACTAAGGAAGGGTTTTTTGTTTTTCTTTCACTTTCTCCTTCAGAGGAATGGATCATATAGACTCTATATTATAGAGGGCTGCAAAACTCATACAGGAGGAATGAATAAATAGGTTGTAGGAAATAGGCTATATCTCAGCTGTTGGACAATTATTCCCAGATAGGGAACCCTTGTCTGAATGAACTGATTTGTTTTTCCAATTAAATATAAAATGGTTTAACTAAAAAACTCTTGTACAGTTGTGATATTTTTTACAGGCTTAATTTAAGTTCAATCTAAACACGGCCAGAATGGATCAATATACACATTTTGTTTGGATTTAAGACTCAGATTGCCAATACAAATATGCATTTGGGCTTATATACTTTTTTGTCCTTCTTTTTTCTTTCTTTTCTTTTGTTAATTTTGGTTTAGTTTCGGTGTGGGGTTTTGTTGTTGTTGCTGTTGGTGTTGTTGTTGTTGTTGTTGTTGTTTTCTGTATCATATGAGGTTTTAAGTTGGGGGGGGGGGGTATATTGTCTGAGGGGAACAGACATATCAAGGGACACGATGGGGTTTTAAGGGTTGTGTGTATTACATTTTGGATTTATTTTTGTAATATGCTTCTCTCAAATTTATAAAGTGTCTCTCGAAGAAAAAAGTCCTTCAATTGATTAATTATAAGGCCAAATAAAGTTTCCTTTCTTTCATGACCTAGAGGGGTCTGGGGAAATTCAGTAAGATCAAAAATATCACACTGCATCATAAGCAGACTTGAACAATCACAAGAAAAAATGGTCATGTCTTCCTTCAGGAGACACATTTACTCCCAGAAGAAATCTGTATTATTAGTATGAGATGGCCAGGACAGTTTTCTTTCCATAATCTTCGTCCCAGTCAATAGTGGTTTAAATAGGTTTATGTAACAGGGACCATGCACTACACAACTGTTGGGTCAGAGTTAGCAATATAGCTAATTTACATCTGCGGTCCCTGGGTAGGAAAATAGTGAAGACATTACAGTACAAACAATACAATACAGACAATACAACACAAACGATTAAAAACGATACAATACCAAATTTACAGTACATCACATATAATCAACATTTTACAAAATATACATTACATACTCTCCATGTTGTTCCATACAAAGGTTTAGATCAGTGATCAAATGACTGGTTTGACTTGAGCCATGTTTCAAGAGTTGTTTTAAAAATACTGAAGCATTATGTGATATGGATGGAGATTAAGTTCAATTTGTCTGCTGCTCTAACTGAAAATGTTGATTGTCCAAAAGCAGTTTTCCAAAATTTAACAGAGCAGTCACATGCCCTGGTTTCCCTTGCATTATTCCTGCTGAATGACACATATTGATTAAGTGATTGTAGGACAAGATCATGAATTAATTTATACATCAGGCACATATCTGCAATGCAAATAAAACTGTGAAAGGTCGATGAATTATACTTTTAAATGATGCTATAATCATGATGGTTCCTTGGTTGTTGTTTTTTTATTATCCTATTATGTATAGATCATTGTACATATTTATAACTCACACCAGATCAGATCCAGAATGTAATCAAAGACCAGGAGGTAGATTTTTGGTAGTTCAAGGCACAATTAAAGATGATAAACTGAATCGGATAAATGTTTATGTCCCAGATAACAATGATCTTGGATTCTATAGCATTTATTCCTTAGACTTTCCATTCATTCCGGAAGGAGACCCAGTTAAAGATCGTTCAACACAAATTGATAATTCTGACATTAACTAAATAATTAACTAAATAAAAATTAAATTAGATACTAGATATCATACATACTCAGATATTTTGACAGGGTCAAATGGCCCTATCTTTTTCATATCCTTACTAAATGTGGCATTAGGGAAACATTCTGCAATTATATTAAAGTAAAAATGAACAGCCAAAGTCTTAACATGCCTAGGATTCTCCCTCCCCTCTTCTTTTTGTTTTAGCTGTTGAAGAACTTGCCAAAGCAATAAGGTCGCATGTGGATTTATCTGGTATTCAAATAGGCCAAACTATACATAGCATAGTGCTGTTTGTCGATGATATCATTGTTTTTATGAAAAGTAAATTACAACCTCATTCAATATTGTCTCTATCTTTAGGAAAATATCAGGATAGAATTTAAATACTGATCAAAATGTAGCACAATAAAGAATAAAGATTATCCTGTGTATATAGATACAGGTAATATAGCACTTACTATACGAGGCATGAAGGATGACTTTACCAATCTCTTTAATCGGCATAATTCATATTTTAAAAATGCATATTCTGCCAAGGTTTCTATTTTTGTTTCAGAATATACCTCTACCCCCACCAAGATATATATTTCCAACACTTAAGAAGGCTTTTAGGAATTGTATACGGAACAACAAATGTCCAGGACTACGTTTATTGCTTCTGTGGCTTCCATATGACACGGGAGGACTTACTGGTAAGTGCCTAAATTTGTAGTGGGACTATTGGAAAGATCAACTACCAACAACTATGTTTTGCCTATCCTTTAAGAAACTAATCCATTTGTATTAAATATGATAAACGTATTCAGAAATTCAAATGCACATAAACCAGCCCCTCTACCAATTTGGGCTAAAGGTTTTGAAAAGTGGTTCAGAAGGGGCAACCTTTTTTAGTTACATTTTGTCACACGAAAAAAAAGAAAAAGGATGTCTTGTCTTAGAAGTATTTACACACAAAAAATGCTATACAGCAAATGATTGATTTCCTCCCTGTATGATTTTGTAGTTACAGTTCTGGAAAGAGTTACATCATACTATGGCACAGTCTGTTTCAGTACACTTCCCCTTTGAACCTAGAGAGTATTTTTTATGAATTTATACCTTAAGGATTTAATTATTAAAAAAGGGCCAATAGGTGCTTATCAACATGTGTATTTTGCAACAGAGGCTGACAGCCCTCAACTGGAGGAGTAGAAATAAATAATCTATAGGCAAGTGAATTAAGGACATGGTGCCTTGTTTATATAAATTATAGTATAAATTACATTTATACTGCAGAACAAACAGGAGGCAAATGCGGGATCCGCAGTACAGTTTCTTAAAAGGCAAGAAACAGCAGTTACGTTGGCAGAATTGCATCATTCTGATCCCTAAGAAGGACAATTCGTGTGTATACAGATAGACAGCAATATTGGATTTTTAGTTAGAGAAGCATATATCTACATGGTTATGTATATGTGTATGTTTTTAGGTTTTTTTGTTTGTTTTTTATCTTGTCCTTTGTTTTTCTTATCTTGTGTTTCTATATTTTGTGATAACTCTCTGGCCTGAATTTTTAGTATGAAATGTTAATGTGCTATGAATTCATTAATATTTGTTAGCATTAGTTTGTATTGTTTTGCCTGGTGGAGTCTGACAGGAAGGTTGGTTTGGGTGGGGTTAAGGGGATATTTTGATATGTTTCGGTCTGTACAGTATTTGATTTACTTTTATTATTCCTTTTTTCTTTGTCCATTTATGTTTTAAAAAATAATTAAAAAAATATGTTTTTAATGAAAAATAAATAAAACCAACATTGACTTTTGGTAAGAGTCCAGATGCAAACCACAGTCAACACAGTTTCACAACCATCCACACTGACCTCCTGTCAGTCCTTGCACGATTGCAAGAGGTCACTTCTCAAGAAAGAGCCTTCCTCCAATCCCTGAGTAAAATGTAGTGGATGTGGCTAAAAATCTACAGCAGCCAAATGTATCAGGGTGTGTCCTGGTGAAGCCATGCTGTCCAGACTCAACTGTTGGCTGGTGTATCAGTCTCTTTCTCCTGCCACATGTTTCATCTTCAGCATTGTTCCTCAATTCACAATGCACCCTGTATATCAAGAATGTAGATTGGGCATTCTACATTCCTTGTTGTCACAGCATATGCCTTGATCAGTCAACAGATCTTACGTAGTGAGTTTTTGACTTCCATGAAGCCAATTATATGCATTCTCTTTCAAGAAGATGATTGGTAATCAATTTCCATTCATATGTTCTCAATTAATGCTGTAACCACTCTGTTATGCAGCCATGAGGAGGAGAGGAATTAGTGCATGAAGAAATTCATCAAGGCATGAGGTTTGTCAGCAGTGTGTCAGCAGCACTCAAGGGTACCCAATCTACTATCTACTAATGCTGTTCATGTTCCTCCCTTTGTGGTGCTGCTCACAGGCTGTGCAGTGTACCTTCAAGATTCAGTGCCTCTCTTAACCTCTGGACTGCTGGTCCAACCTTTTAATGAGAAATCTCTCAGTGTCCTATGAGGGACTTTCTACCTTTACACCAGTGACAGTCGCAGTGAAGCACCTCTGGAACAGACGCTCTGGGTCTGGTGGCTGATTATCACAGTGCAGCTTGCTGCTCATGAAATGCTTTCTGAATCCCTGTGGACCAGAGGCACCGGTAGCTCTTGCATGACTGGTTCCCTCACTGGGATCTCCTGCTGGAAAGCACACAGACAATTGCAGAAGATCCAAGGTTTAAGATTACATACCATAAGCTCTGTCCACCCAATACACACAAATGAAAAATGGTCTCATGTAAAGGCTTATAAAGCTGTTTAATGCAGATATTTCACAGAACTGAAGGCTTTCAGAGAGACAAAATCAAAATCAAAATCAAACTTCAATTCATACAAAAGCATACATACACACACACACACATACAAGTACCTGGCACTCTGAGGGGCAGGCCGTTGTCAAGACGACTGGGTTTGGTGGCAATGAAGAGGTAGCAAAGGACACATACGGTGACGAGGAAGGCAAGAAGGACCACCGCTGCGATGGACAGACCAACAAGAGCGCCAATACTGAGAGGAGAGGAGAGGGGAGGAGAGGGGGGGGGGAGAGCAATAAGAGGAGATATGATGATGTAAAAGATGTAAAAGAAAAGAAAAATACTGAAAAAGGGAAGATCAAATATGGAAAGATAAATAGTGGGGTGAAGGTTATCAGGTGAGAAACTGCATTGAAAACACCAAAACGAATTTGCACGTGCCAAAAAATAATCTTCAGAACAAATAAAATGTGTGAAGTGTAGTTCTGACTGTCACACTGAAGAAAAACAATGACCAGAATGGGAAAAAAGATGTGCACAGGAAATAATGACTCCAGCAACTAAAGAGAAATTAGCTTTTGAAATTATTTTAACACAAAGTCAGTGCTGAATCACCAAATAATACTATGCCACAAGTGAGACCAGGTTTTTTTTTAAAGGTGCTGCCACCTTTCTCTCTACACAATTATCAAATGTAAACAATAATCTGTTAATTGATTGGAATACACATCAGTATAGACAACAACCCATGTGATGTTTAGGAAGTTTAATGGATGACTGAATGAGAAATATGACAAATAATGACTTCCGATTAAGAAAGAAAGAAAAAAAAACTTTGTCTCCTTACCTCAGCCACCACATGTATCCATACTCATACGGGAAAAAACTGTTGGGATCATCACAGCAATACTTTACATCATTAAATCCGCAACAGTAAACAGCAACAGCAGCATTTCCCGTTTTGGGGCAGGAGAAACCGTCCACAAACACGCCGTCAGCGCTGTAGTAACTGCTGCATTCAGCGCTCATACTGCAGCAAGAATATAAAGAAATTAAAAAAAAAAAAAAAAAAAAAAAAACTTATGATCCGTTAGACGTGGATTAAAGTCAATGATATCCTCAGCAGGAGTAGTTGTGAGCTCTGCGCATCAGATGTGTTTCCCGGTGAATGAAAAGGCTGAGAGACGGAGGTGGAAAACTTTGAATCCGAAGAACCTCTCTCTCTCTCTCTCTCTCTCTCTCTCTCTCTCTCTCTCTCTCTCTCTACATCTCCCCCTCCCCTTTTCAACACCCGCAGACACTCATATGCGCCCACCTTCTAACTTAATCTGCTTGTGTTTTTGAACACAATAATCTTGGATTGAATTGAAGACTTTTGTTTCTATTTAACAGAACCTGAACCCGATCTTATACCTAACAGACTTCCACACAACACTGGCTTTTCGCAATGCGGTTAAATACCCACGGGAAGAGAGAAAGATGCTCAAACACTGAATAAGAAAAAGTTGTGCCTTCCTGAGATGATTTGTGAATGTCATCAATTCGATTCTATCATCTATTTTAATTGCAGGTATTTTCATCATATTTAAATTCAAAAAAAGTAATATCTCAGATTTTCTGTCCAGTTAACTGTGATGCAATACACTCACCTTTTTTTAAAGACCAAGTGGGTGTTATTGAGGAGTTGCTGATCATGTGCTGTGGTACATTTTTCGAGCTGTACCATGGTTTACATAACAGGAGTTTATTTGTTCATGTAGGAAGGATGTTGCAAAATGCCTTGTAAAAGAAAGAGAGAGAGAGGAGAGAGAGAGAGAGAGAGAGAGAGAGAGAGAGAGAGAGAGAGAGAGAGAGAGAGAGAGAGAGAGAGAGAGAGAGATGCATGACCTGATCCTCTCTTCCATTTATAATGACTCTAAAGTAGGCAACATTAAAAAGTTAATTATTGCAGTATTGTTAAATATATGGATTGATTAAGCTTTCAGTTTAGATGGCTTATATAAATAATACTATACATACAAAATAATGTAATAAAATACTCATACAATTAAAAACTCTACTCTACGCTACACCTGCACAGCTGTTGTCATTTTTGTATAATAAACCTTTTCTCAGGATTGCGTGGGTCTGTGATTGACATCTCCCTCACTTCTCCAGTTATCTGAACAACAATTTAGAATTCTTATTAGAATGTCTCCCTATTTATTCATGTGCTGTATTTACAGTTTTATTTGAGTGCTCTATACAGTATCCACAAACACTCCCACAGTTAAGCAAAAAATAAGTTGTGCTGATGCCATATATGTTGAATGAGTTAGGTGACTCTTAACCTGTCAGTGCTGATACTGCTTAGCTAATACTGTATTTAATGTTAATATATGTGGAGAGATTGGGTTTGGCAGTAACATTGCTACTCAACCCAACAAAAAGATATGAAACAACACAAAAACTGTGTTGTTTCATATCTCTACCATTCATCCATAACATTAACACAGTGTTAATTATATTACCTAATTATACGTCGTCTTCTCTGGGCTGTGTAGGTGTATGTGAGCAGATGACACATGATTGACGTCTCCATCACTCTCCTGTTAAACTGAGTTGTGAGTATATGGGATAACTGATGCCTTGATGTCTCAAACTGATAGAGGAATGCAGAAGGAAGAAGAGACACCAAAATCTTCACCAAAGCTGCTGAAAAAGCATTGAGGTGGATGTTGATGAAGAGGGGTGATCTGTGGTTTAGTGTGGTTCTACTTGGACACCCCTGGCTGGGTCACCCAAGTGAGGATATCTGATGATCTAAGACTCAAAACAGCCTAAGACTCTGGGTTCATCACTGATGATGTGTCCAAATCGCACCATCTAGTGTTTCAAGAACCCACGCCTTTAACATTTTGTGCTGGAGTCTAAGCTTGAACAAAGAAGAGGTCTAATCATCCAGAGTAACTGAACACACTGCAATGTTTGCAAATGGAGCTCAGTGTGACGTTTATCTATTACTCATTCATTCATTCACATTTCTCTCTCTCTCTCTCCCTGCTTCTCCTGCTCTGGTATCAGCTGATCAGAGGCGTCATGAATCAGATTAAACCTGTTCTTCTCTTTGTGGCTGTCAGCTGTCATTTCAGCGCAAATCGTGGTGACCTCATGCCACCCTATTCTCCTCCACCCAATCACATCAGCGCCCAGGTCTAAGATCACCAGAAGTCTTCTCCTGTCCTCTTCATCCAGATCCCAATATTACCCTATTCATCACTACCACCAGTGTCTAGACTACATCAGGGGATATCCTATTCTACTCAGGCCTTCACTTCCCACTTATAAATATGATGATATTGAAATGCGGTCCAATCGCCAAAGACATTTCACATTTTCATCTTATTATAAAAGTTCAATAAAGTCTACCCTGATGGAACTACTCTTACCTTAAAGCTGCACTTATTAATATTTATACATTAACAATTAATAAAATGACAATATGTAATGTGAAAGGTGATAAACACACAGAGACATATCAGTTACATCACATATCAAACTTTAAAGTCTTTTAGATTGTTGTCTTGGTTATTAGGCCAACAACCTTTTTGTTTTGGTTCACTGTCAGAACTCGGATCAACCTTGATTTTTAACAACAACAACAAAAAAGCTCCAATAAAAACCATTGCACTCTTCCTGCCCTGCATCAAATTAACATTTAACAGAAAAACAGCCAGATATATCCCTCAAGAGTTGGCAGAGACCAAAATGAAATAAATGGAAAATAAATATTGGACTCACATTTGCCAGGTGCAAAAAAACCAAACCTAGAAACATAACTCCAAATAAATGCTAACATTGCTCCATATACGCTGGATGAGTAAATAATCAACTGCTTGCTAAATCTTTAGCCGTATCATCTTTATCAGTGCCCATCGGCATGCAGATGTAATATTGATCAGTAAATCTGATAAATAGGTTTAATTTCCCCGGTAAATTGATTAAAGCTAACATGTGACAACATTTGCTTGGCTTGAGAGAGAGCAGCCCAGAACAAGACTGACAAGCTCTTACTGATGTCTGAGATATTTTACTGGACACTATCCTTGACGTAGGACAGACATTCAAGTGCCATTTGTTTGAAACATTGTCGTTTCTCTTATTCACAAACTCTGCTCAGTGTGATTCATCCTTCATTGTAACTTTTCTAATTTCATGCTGAAATAGCTCTGATTCAGACTGATACATTTATTTGCAATTCTATGTGTAATCATTTTTTTTAGATTATTTTCAGGGCATTTTTCTCTCATAATTCAAAGTGAAGAGAGATAGTGCAAATAAGAGGTAGTGTTTGCAATATACTACAGGGGCTCTATACATTCAGACTTCAGCAGCCACCTGGACAACACAGCCCTGTCTAAAATTGTAATGACAAAGCATGCAGTACATACATTCTCACTGTATGTGCATAATGGAAAACACACCAAATTCATGAAATTAGATACTACAGAACTTGAATGTAGTATTATTATCTACTGTACTTAAGAACGATAGTGAAAAACCTCCCCAGTGTTTCCTGGGTAGCTCAATAATGTTGTTTGTTCAGCTTCAACGGAAGCATTTTCCCTGTATGAAAGGGCTCATTTTGGTCCTTCACATCAGCTCTCACTGTCCATTGTTACTGTCAGTTAGGCAAGGTAAAATTACAGTAACAACTTCCATTAGGAAATGACTGACAACTAGAAAGCCAGATAATATTACTCCTATTATAGCTTTGCTGCTTTGGCTTCCTGTAAAATCCAGAATAGAATTTAAATTCCTTCTCCTCACTTTATATACCTTATATCTTAAGGAGCACAGTACCTTATGTACCTACTAGAAGACTGCACTCCCAGCATGCAGGACAACTTGTGGTTCCTACAGTAGTATCTCTAAAAGTAGACGTAAAAGTATTCAGTCTGGGGGGCAGACACCCTCTCTAAATTTAAGAGAATGCTTAATGATTGATTGATTGAAAATGGAGACAAATATGTCTCAAGTACTATAATGTTATAAAGTTGTTATGGCAAAAATGTTAGCGAACATGTTAGTAAACACAGTTATAAAGAAACATTAGCATTCATTTGGAGTTGTATTTCAGACCACATGATGAATGGTTCTCCTTTTAGTTCTTTTGCTAGTCTTGAAATACCATCTCTTTAGATGTTAAATGCTCCTCTATTTTCACCATCTAATCACTAACTTGTCATTGGTGGTAGCAAATAACTAGCAAATATTGTCTTTCTTGCTGAAAACAGTTGCCTGCTGCTGCTAGAAATAACGCTGATGAGAGCAAAGAGATCAAATTAAACTAGTAAGTTGCTGTAAGACCAAAACAACGAGCTGGATCATGCTAAAAGGCTCCGTAGAGCTAAGGGGAACTGCGAAGCCTGGTGATAATTCTCTGTGGGTTTGTCACTATGAGTGATGCCTTCCACATTATACAGTCAACTGTTCATACAAACATAATTGTTAGAGCAGCTTTAAGCTTACAGTTTGGTTTAGGGGATTAGAGTGGAAATGAAGAGTAGATAAAGATAAACCCCCACCTCCACCACCCCCAACCAGCCCCCCAGCAGCTCACTGTTGTTGATGCTTTCATATACATATGCACATTTCACAATGGAGTGCCAAAACATTATGATATCCAACATATCTATTAAAATACCCAATATGGTGCCACATTTAATACGCCACTGTTCTGCATTATTCTATAATTCTACTTGATGCATTACAAACATCTTAAATGGAAAACTGTATCTTCTACAGGATGTCATTCATTTGACACTTATTAACAAATGACATGAATCTGTGGAAGTCACATGTTTGTTTGTAATTATGAACCATTTCTGATAAATGTCACGCAGAGGAAATGTCACGCGCTTCATCGCATAATGAGAGATGAGGATTTAATATGCTGTGCATGAGGTGTGCCAGTTTCCTTTAAAGTAATTACCATCCAATCTTCTCCCTTAGTTTGATACCAGAATTACATACAACAAATCATTTTTAGGATATTGAGGAAATTTGGACTTTAATTTGTACGTGCATCACTTCTACATTCATACTTTCTCATGTGGTATGCTTCCATGTTGACAAGAAGGCTTTTGAAGTTAGGTGATGATTTGCCAAGAAGCACATTAATAAACTGAGTCATAAAAAAGTGACATCAAGGGAAGATGAAACAGTCACTGACACTTGGATGATGTTTTATTAAATGATTAATTGAGTATTAACTGAGCATTCACATATCTTTTCCAAAACTCACAATTTTTTAATCAGACACAAAAACAGTCCAGCCAGTCTTTTAAATGACTGTCTGTCTGCTCTGATAATGATGTGCAGACAGTACATGTAGCAAATAGAGTTAAAACATTGGGAGAAAACGGATTTAAGGATTTACATGGTTCTTTTGTATGAGGTACACTGCTGGTGTGGATTATAGTTACTTCTAAATTATACAGTGAAAGGTAAATTATTGCACTTGAAGATTTTTAATGAGACCACTCAGCCCCCAGGATTAAGGGCTCCAGTGAGAGTGATTAAGGCGCAAGGGAATGTTTTCTGGTTTGAGGAGTCTGCACATGATAGTTTCTGTTTCTAGTCATCTTGTTAAGGAGAGAGTGGATCACGCATATTCTCTCTGATGGGCAATGATCCTGCTCATCACTGTTCAAACACATGGTGCAGAAATATCATCACATGTGAGAAACGTCTTGTGCGGAGAAAGTCTTGAATTAGTCAGGAAGTAAGTAAATAACACAATCCTTTAAAGTTAAAGTAAGGAAAGGGTAATGAAGACAATACTCCCACTCAGTGAGACCTGTTGAAACAGAAGGTTGTGGGTTATGGCTGGTCATGCAAACGAAAAAGGTCGACTGTCCTGAGCTTTATTGGACTTTGGGAGACTCACAGTGACAAGCCACTTAAAAAAAAAAGCACACAATTTTTCACAGAAATACCCTTCTGATTTTTCTCATTATTGCTTGCCACAGCAATCAAAAACATGTTTGCACAAACTCCTGAGGCTTACAAAGGAGCTGCCAGAAAGAACATATGGATAACAGGAATCCCATCAGTCACTTGTATTTGACACATGTGTAAAAAAGTGCAAGAAGTGGCCAAGAGTTACTCAAAGAGAATAATATCTCCTGCCATTCTGAGAAAAATGCATTCCATCATAAAGAACAGAAACATTTTGTTACAGGAACATGATGCAATGATGCTGGAAATAATATGGATTACTGAATTGAAAAATGTTACAACCAGAAAGGGAATCAGTATCAGCCAGAAGTTCAGGACTAGATTCATCTAGGTTGCTGATGATGGAATCGGCTGCTTCGCTGCAGCCTGACGGGCAGAAGCCACATTCATTCTTGCTCTCAGTTTAGCATCCCAAGCACCAAATCTGTTAAATTTCCCTGAGATGATATGTAATGGAATATGTTGAGGCTCACAGCAGATGACCTGTGGATGTCGAACATGCCTTGCCGTCTAAATGAATGAGGAGCACACCAGGCCTGACTGCTCGCTCTAATCCCAGATTATCTCTGCCAGTCCAATCCAGAAACAGGGAAAATTGGCAGAAGAAAGGGGATTATTTGACAGTGGTGGAGGATTGTGGAGGGACATGGCGGTTAGAGCGCACACCTACTTGTTCATAAACATCACTCACATGCACACACACACAGACACCCTCACAAAACGTGCATACACAAACAGAAATGAACATATTACAGTCCCTGTACTCTCCACTACTCTATAATGAATGTGTTGATGTGAGAGGCAAATGATCACTGCAGGGACCTGACCCCTGCCACTGACACCCTGCCCCTCACCCACTAACTCTCTTCCTCATCCATCTCTCCTCCCCTTTATATCAGCCAACAGAGGACTGTCGGTAAACATCCTCAATCACTGTGCTCTGTCACATGAGAGATAATGCTGACCACTCCTGTGCGCTCTGTATGCTGCACAGCAACAATCACCACAGCACTGCAAATCTCTGCACCACCTTACGCTGTATGTGCCGCACTTCTTTTCAAATTAATTAAGATTTTATTCCTGCTTTGCATGTGCTGCGTTATGCGCCCTGCAAATAAGACTGTAACGCTTTCATTTGTTTAATTTTCCACTAATTGAAAGCAATGTATCATTTGTCCCCTTGTTGACACATATAAACTCAAGCTCTCTCGTAAAAGCCACAATTAGTCAAGTAAGTCATTTCTTAATTAGCATCTCCACTGGTATTCTGTGGGAGTGAGTGTATTACATAAAATTATCTTTAAATCAGCTGAAAATGTGATTAGAATTTTTAAATAAAGGTGGACATAACAACAATGACATTGAAAGTGGTTTGCTGATATCACTGCAATCAAGGGAGAAACCACACCAAAAAGCACCATCCTGTGATATCCTGTCATATATTCTGATTTATCTGCTCCATTCAGCCCGCAGGGAGCTCAAGTTATTTGTCAGTGACTGTGTTTCAAATAAAGGTAACGTTTCACACCTTATCTTTACAGCATTTCATCTGAATATGTGACCCATGTTTTTACCTGGGAACAATTTTGTGGATGTTGTTACATGTTTCACTGAAGCATCTCAGGTTTATACATTTTAGCATACTGGACATAGAAAAGAAGATAAACTTGTTCCTCGAGACATCCCTACCTGTGTCACACCTAACAAGTTAACAACTCATTTCACACCTTCGCAGAAACCATTAAGTTGGAACACGTACAGCATAAAGGTTGGAACTGCCAGTAATTTATTTACTTTACAGTTAATTAACTCTCTCCTTCTTCAATGCTGAAAGACATGGCTAAAACTTTTTGCCTCTAGGTTTATCGACATGGGTCCAACAAATTACACAGCTTTATATTTGGAAAAATCAACAATCCTGTCTCAACACATGGAGTTTCAATGAGTCTTGGCAGCTAATTATTATTATTTATAGCTCAGGAATGATTGTCAGTATTGTTTATGTCTCAGTGGTTCTTCTGTTTTGCTCTGTCGGGGACAAATCAATTATACTGTGTGAAAACTGTTGAATAAAACAGCTTTGCATTGCAAAGAATTGATTGATTCAGCACTTAATACCCAGAAAAGGTAAGAACGAGTTATCTTGGATGCTAATTTTAGATTTTCAGTAGTAATTCCTCTCAACACTGAGTTCCTTATTAGATAAGATGAATTTTCTTATGATAAACTCCTGTAAATTTGGGTCAAAAAATTGTCTTTCTTTCACCACAGTTTTTGGATTTTTTAAAAATGGAGATAATTGCTAAGTATGCTTTGTAGAACTCCCATGAAAATGTAATTATTAACAAGTCAAAGATCCACTATTCAATAAGAAAGCACAGCTCTAGGTCTGCAACAATGGGTTTGTAATTACACATTTCTCTTCATCGCTGTTAGACTGGAAAAGACTGAGCCCAGTGACTGAATTAAATTGATCTTTATTGAATGTTTGTTTACTGACAAACAGTAGCAAGCTAAAAGGTAATATAATATATGAGAGCCATCCATCAATATCCACCCCACCACCCTTTTCCCTTTTTGGCCCTGGAAACTCTTCTTACAACATTTACATTTTAAGTGAAATCCCTCATGTCCCTTGGCTTATCACAGAGGCTTCTTTCTCCACAGGGAGCAGCTCTTAGGGCATCTATGGCTAAAGTGGCCCTTGGCTTTTTTTTTTTAATTCTGTGGTTCACAGAAGTGGCATTAGCGATTAGCATTTCAGACTAGAGTGGATTCTGTGCGCAGGGGCCCGCCTGAGTCCGAGTCCACGTCTTTGGCCCGCAGACAACAGCACATCCCAGAGCCTAGCTGGGGATTATGCCGCAGCCTCACACCAGATGTGGCATCTGGGATTACAATTAGAGTAATATCATCCATCATGTGAAAGCTTGTTATGTTAACATGACAGGAGAGCCTCTGCTTTCCCCATGTGTTGCACGTGGAGCATTGTTGTTAATGGAAATGAAATAAGCTGTTTGCATTGTGCGAGTCTTCTTTGTAATCAGGAAGATGGAGGTCTGAGGTCTGAGTGCACGGGAGCATGTCAGACCTGTGAGGGATGAAACAAGCCAGTTTTCAGCTCTTTTGTTGCTTTCATTAGATAACTATGAATACCCTGTTTCCTTCTCCTTATGACTTATATATATTATAAATGTATCTACTTTGGACTCATTTTCTCGTTCTCTCTCATCTTACATATTTTCCATTTACTTTTTTTTTTTCTTTCCATTCCCCTTATTTGTCCTTGTCTGTGTCTCCATCCAACACAACTTCTTCCTTTGCTTTCCTGTTTTATGGGCTGTAATAGGTTGCTTTCTCCAACTTTCCCCATCCAATAAATGTATTTTTTAATTCAGCAAATCAGATACAAAATATAGTCAGTTTAAATTGAAATGACCAATGATTACTACATTTAAATTTGGTGAAATTGCTACTGATAGATGTACTGTGATGCTCAAAGAATCACTTATGGCTGTGTTGCACAGTCTCATCATGTAACTGTTACTCATCTATCTCATTAAAAACACATGATTTATCTGCCCATGGCCATCAGACTTTCAGACCTTGTATGTACCTGGATGAAAGTTAAAAGATAAAATATATCTATTCATTTATCTTGTGCTTTACACATTAAGTCCTTCATGTTCCTGACACATCTCATCAGGAGCTATTCTAGGAGCTCTTTCGTACACAACATGCTGTGCATTACAAGTCAGCAAAGCCTCTCAATAAGACATTAGCTTGCTGCAGGCTTTTTGTTCGGAGGACAATGTATTGATGTTTGTTTAACACACAGCCATACATATGGCACAGAATGTTACTAACTTAATAATATCATTACTGCCTGTATGTACAAAGAAACAAAAAGGAGACTGCTCATCAGACACATGATCCTTTGTTGCAAGATGTCCAAGCAAATCCTCACCATCAACTTCTGGTTTGGTTCAAAGCAACATTGCAGAAATAAAAGATTCAGATTAAAACCAGTGCAGATATAAAACACTGATGGCACCCCAGTAACAGAGAATAATGAGCCGAAAGTCAGAGACAATAAAATTGGACTCCCTAAATTCAATGCCTTAGTACATCTTAACATTGATCTTTTGTCATCACTGGACGCTGTATTTACTCAAATGTATGTTTCCAGCTGTCAGCCGGCATACACACTTTGGTCCTCAACGCTACTTTTCATAGTCAACAAAAGCCCAGGTAGCAATGGAGAAGCTACAACTGCAAGTATTTTGAATTAACTGTTCACAAAAACCCTCCTACACACACAGCATGGTTCACTCATAGCTCAACGACTACCTATAGTCACAGCAGGCACATGTTGAAGCAGTGTGCATGTGGATGTAGTGAGCTCAGAGGGTGGTGTCTTTTTATTGCTTTTCTAAAAACACCAAAACACACACACACACACACACACACACACACACACACACACACACACACACACACAAAGGTGTAATGGGATGGATTAGACAACTGCAAACTTGTAGTACCTACATTAGTAACACTAACACAGTGTTATTTTCAACATTATTTTGTGGGGTTACAGGTTATAGTAGAAAAGCCACATTCTGGATTGGATTGGAGCAGCCTTTGTGTAGTGTTTTCCCATTGTGTGGTAGGTATGCTACCATATCAGTGTAGGGTAAGCTGTACTCTGCTCTTTATTGGATTTAGGTACAGTACGATTATATTTTCTGAGATACCATTACAATAACCTAACAGGGGTGAGTCCTCATCCTACTTTTCTCCTGTAAAAATACAAACAATTAACCATAAATCTTTTGTCCCATATAGCAAAGCATCAAAAAAGGGATTATTTTACAGCAAAAATAATAGTCATACTCCACTGTAATACTGGGGCCAAAGTTCTACATCCTAATAAAAGAGCAGTGCTGCTCCTTTCTTTTCATCCATGTCTTGTACATGGATCATTAGGATGCTGATGTTTTATTTAAGTTGTGTAGCTTTTGCCTCGTTATATTTAGGCTACTACTTGGGTTTTTAAAGAAAGTTTAAAGGAAGTCACCTTTATCCTACGATGAAACATTTCTATCCTGATAGGAGTTGTCTCTTCCAGGATGACCTTGCCCTTATCCATAGAGCATGAATGGTCACTGAATGCTTTGATGAGTGTGAAAATGAGGTGAATCATATGATATGGCCTTCACAGTCACCAGATCTTAACACAGTCAAACACCTATGGGAGATTTTAGACCAATGTGTTCCAAATGTTGTCCATCCTTCCAGTAGAGTTCAAAGAATGTAGAATCAATGCCAAGGCACATTGAAGCTGCTCAGAATGTGGTGGCTCAACACCTTACAAAGACACTTTATGTTAGTTGGATTCCTTTAACTTGTCTGCCTTCTGTATGTCACATATAGAGGGAAACAGAAGACAACTGATGCCCCTTCCCTGAAAAAGAGCTAATTATCTCACAAATAAATACACATCCAGGGTCAAAGATTACTGTTGAGAGTTTGCTTGTTCTCTTTTTATTAGCATGTGTTCTTGATATTAACTGTAATTATGTCTTCTAATGTTAAAAGCAAAACAAGATGAAAAGCTACATTTGAAAACATACAAAACATGGCCATTATGGTCACTCTTTCCTGTTACATGCTCCCTAATTGGACTGTGTAGGTACAGCACATGCAGGAGGCTTGCAGGAGGGGCATCATTTCTCCTTTTTGTCACTGATACATGACTGTAAAAAGCAAGAAAGGGAGCGGCCGTATAGCGTTTTTTCAAAAACCTCAAAATAGAAAATAGGGAAATAAAATTCATCAAAGACAGAAAAAAACTCTTCTGTCTGTGATTCATAGATTCGTTAAATCCCACTGACTAGTACTGCATGTTGCATGAAAGAGTGATAGTTTCATTTTTATTATACACTTCACTGCATTCAGTCATATAATGTAATTGGTTTCTCAGGTTTGAATTCAGTTTAATTCACTCTGGACATAACATATCCATCTCCCTGCATCTAAGTTGTTCACAGCAGTCTAAATGAAGTATCATTTCCATTTTTATGGACAGTGCACAAAAACGTGTCTCTCAGTGGGAGATCATTTTCCCTGATATGAATGGGTTTGTAGCATGAGTGTTTGAAGAAAGAAGCTAATTAAGGGAGATAGGGTGGAGTGGAGTGGTGAAAGGACTCTATCCCATCTGTCAATAATCTTACTGCAGGACATGCTCAGAATAATATTTCCCAAATAACTGCAGAGTCTGCCTTCTGTTCCTGTGTCAACTCTAGGGAATAGTTGATTGAATGCGTTTATTTTAAATGAACATACCACTGTACCCATGAAGATTCCTTTGTGTGTGTTCATATGCAAGTCCTTCTTTAACGTGGTCATTTTCGCAACATTTTTTCAAGTCTGTATGTCTTGGCCTTGATATCCATTCGATTCCAGTTTATTTAAATTATTATGTGTGATTGTTTTCACACATGAGGACAATCTTGGTGTATACCCTGAAAGTATATTAGGCCACAGTAAGCAGCACGTGTGATAGAGGCTGACCTTCTATCCACCCCTCCTTATTGCTTCTATCTCTTCTTAATGTCTGTAAGTTTTTATTCTTAGATTCAATTGGTCAGGTAATTTGAAAATGGGCAATTCCTCAGTGATGCCTCTTTCTACACTCTTATAACACTTTCCATCATTGCTGACGATAGAGCCAAGGCCCAATTTCTGTAATACTTGGCACAACATGGCATGAATCTCTTTTTCCTGATAATATCCCCACTTTTACAGTGTCATTTACACCAGGCCACATCAATATACTGTCATTAGCCCAAGCAGCAACTGATGGCTCAAGAACACACATGGTACAGCTTACAAACTATCCAGTCAGCTTGAGATGTCTAAAGTAGCCTTCTAGGTGTAAAGTGTTGCAGATAAATAGCAAATTTCCAGGATTTGGTGCTATAAATTCATATGCGCAGAGAACATAATTCCACACCTTACCTGCAGCACTATTACCAATATTTGCTGGATTTTGCTTTCCAGCTGTTACATTGAAATGAACATTTTACCATTTTGTAAATATTACCTGAATGACGCAGACAACAGTGAATGTATCATTCTTGCTTATTTCTTGTCACTGTGATTGAACCTGTGGCACTGTGAATGTACTGAACTGTCCTGTGTTTCTTTTGTTATTTATCTCATGTAACTTGGGCAAATTTTTTCTTTTCGTTTTTTTCTTCTTTTTTTTGTGGTCTGGAACAATCCGCTGTCCAATTGTTCAGAGAGCTCTCTAATCCAGCCTTAGATCTGAGTCGTGCAGCTCGGCCTAATAGGATCGTAGTATTAACCCTGATGACAATACCACCAGCTGTCGCAGAGCCCCCTGTTGGCCATCAGGAGGAACACGTAGGGGTGGGGGCAGAGAGACAGGGAGGGAGGTGACTGACTGAGTGAGAGAGACAGACAGTGATAGAAAGGTTGTCTGTGTGCTGCTGTTAGTCTCATGTGGAATAACCAAGGAAGCAGCTTGGAAAAGGAATAGAGGAACTCCTGAAGTGCTTTATTGTTGGACGACTACATCTTTAATTTTACTTTTCACCTCCCTCCATTAACCAAATCCAAACTTTTTCTTTTCTTTCTTTAATCTTTTTCTTTCTTTCTTCGTTATTTCTACTTTCTAAATCCCACCTTTATCAGTCTGCATCCATCTATCTCATCCCACGTGCTGTGTCCAGGCCCTGCTGTTTTCTACAAAGTGCTGGCGGCTGTTTGCTGTGTGCTGAATCTATATGGCTGAATAAGTGGCAAAGAGGGGGAAGCTCTGGTGGGTTTCTCTGAGGGTGGTTGCAAAGTTGCAGTCAGGACCAGGACAAGCAGGAGGAGAGGAGGAGGTGGAGGAGGATGGCGGTGGCTCTGGATGAAGTGTGGGGGCGGGTGAAGAATGTGTGCAAGCAGAACGGACTGCTCATCCTTTCTGTGCTGGCTGTGGTCATAGGCTGCCTGCTGGGCTTCTTCCTCAGAGGCAAGCACCTCTCCGAGCAGGTCAGTTGGTTCCCCTGTAAACCCTGGTTACCCCCCCAAACGCACTCACCTGCCCATCTGCTTTACCCTCCCCCAAAAGTGTCTGACTATTACCCCCTGTCTCCTTCTTAAATACAGAGATGGATTCAGACACCATGACTCCTAATGCAGGAGATTACCCAATTCCCCGTTCCTTACATCTGCCTCTTTATCTACTCTCTGTGTGCTCCACACCAACATTTTCACAAACACACACATACACATGAACATGCACTATCTTTGAGAGGGCATTGTATTGACTTACATTACTTTCTGGAGCAGTAACTATGACCATCACATGCCTAGACACAACCTCTACCCCAACCTGGTCATGATTCTGATTTTAACCTTATACCAATTTAACCCTAAAATTAACCGTGTGGGGACTTAGATCCCTAGATGAGAAGTCCCCACAAAGGGACAGATACACACACTTGACCAAACACACACACTTGCTTTAAATAAAAGTGTTTACTATAAACCAGCCTTTCTTAGCCCATTTACGCCCATACAACTCTACCAAAATATAGGTTTCTTCCCTGCAATCTACCATACAAGGGCCATTCAAGCAAAAGACAGGGTGATTTAATGAATGGTGGATTGTGGTTCGGACAGATGGAGCAAGGAAAAGACTGTGCTGATGGCTGTTCAATTACGCCTACGAGACTGATGCAAGGTTCTTTATCATAACTGCTCACACTGCAGAACAGTGTAAGTGCAGCCTACTGGCTGTTTTTGATGAGAGAATAATGCTGCATGATTAGCTTGCTCCTGGAATTGCATTGAAGTTCAGACTCATCCAAAAACCAGTTTGTCCGCTGATACAAAGAGCATCCCCAGGAGCAGGAACTATGTTTCTTTTATGCCTTTTTTAGAACGCGAAATGGTATCTCATCAGTCGCTCAGATTGCCTGCAGCCTTTCAGATGAACTCCATGGAAAGGGATTGCCGGTGGGGAGATTAGTTGTCAATCACTCACAGACACACCAAGTCAACAACATAACATTCGTATTCACTTATATAATTCACCCTAGACAGAATGGGAAGTTGAATTATGGAGTAGGAATTTAAAGAGGCTGCAGTTAAATGGCGATAAATGGGGGAATGACATTTCTATGGGTAACCAAATGATTATTGCTTTAAGCACTCAGTGTTTGATAATGAGTCAAATGTTTGTAAGAAATAAAAGATTATTACTACTTAATGTTTGAATTTAGATTTTAAAAACCCTCTGTCCAAGTACATTTGACTGACAAAGTGAAAAGTTGCCATTTTAAGGGAGCTTGAAATAATGACAGAAAAAATAATAGTTTTGAAATTGGCTGCTGACATTCTTCCCATTGGAGGAGGTGGGTGTATGTGTGCTTTTGTATTCATCATGTAAGATGTGTGCAGTTATTACAATTAATGGTTGAGCATGCATTATCAGAGGGAATTCTAGCAAGGCAATTTCAGATCTTTGTTTGATCCATGTTTTGCATGAAGTGCTAAGTCCTAAGGCAATGCTCTTACAATAGTAACAGTTGACTGTTTTATTTGGAGCACACACGTCCCTTTAGAAGAATCAGTGTACATGAGAGCTAACTCGTACTTACACAAGTGGAGAATCTCAGTCTCTGACAAACTGCTTATGGGGTTCACAGCACAGTTTCAGTGCGCTAAACAAAAGGCTAAATCGCTTTATCCTCCAACATGATCTGGTTAAGATACTGCAGGAAGTATGTGCAGAAGCTTTTTCTTCATGAGTTAAAGTGAAAATATGTGCTTATAAACCACGTCATACTGCCTTTCCTGTTCAGGGTAACAGGGGGCCACAGGAGCCAGTGGGCTGAATTTATTACAGCGAGCTGACAAAATTAGTCATCATGTGAAATCAATCAACAGTAGCTATATGGCTCCCAATACTGAATACAGCTTTCATATTTCCTTCTAACTTTTTTGACAATTTACAATAACAAGACTACAACTCTACAGCTATGCTAGGAGCTCTGTGATGCTGTACGAAGGCAAAGTGGTGCTTTGTGCTAAATGCAAATCTTTCAATCATCAGCTTGCTAACATGCTCACAATGACAAAGTTAACATGCTTATGTTTAGCAAGTATAATGGTTGCTATGATCTCTAGCCTATTAGCATGCTAATATTTGAAAACATGTTTGGCTCAGGCTGATGGGAATGTCATTAATTTGAAGGTATTTACTTGCTGGTAGCACTAGATAAAATGTCTTGGGAATCACCACTCTCAGTTAATTCATCCCGTGGGGACAATGGATGTCAGTGTAAAATTTTGCATTCCATGTGATAGTTGTTGGGATACATCAGTCTGGACCAACCAAGTGCTGGACTGCCTATTGCCTGAAACCGCAATGCTAGGATGGCTAAAAGCAGAAAAGATCCAACTTAAACACCAAAAAAAAAAAGCATTAATCGGTGGATGTAGTTTGCTCAGTTGTCATGGAGATGCTTCAGTTGTCTTGACAACTCGATAGCAGGACATGTATGTCTTTGCCTCTGATGAAGGCCACCATATTGTACTGAAAGCACTGGAAAAGATCTAGTAATTGGATCTTTGGGTAATAATTGAAATCTTAAATATGCTCATCTTCATCTAAATTGTATTATTACCAAAATTTATGTGTTATACTGAGGCACTGCGCTACTTATTTTGTTGTTATGGTGACCAAACACTAAAACCAGCTCTCTGTTGCTTCCTGAATGGCTTTGCCAAGGGGTGATGGTTGAGCAACAACAAATATTGGGATTAGGGAGAATGGAGGAACAAGGCTAATTTCTGTCTCTGTCACAAACAGAACAATTAAGGTTCACAGTTGGTTTTTGTTTGTTTGTTTGTTTGTTTGGGGGGGGGGGGGGGGGGTTCTACCAAGACATACATGAGGAGCTTTTCTATCCCTTGCAGAGAGCAGAACCAGAGCAGCACGAAACTCTCTCTCTGTTCATCTTTGTTTCTGTCACAGTGAAAAAAGGGTTTAAATATTTTAGTGTAGAAGGAAGGGGATCGTGGTGGATTAGAGGCTACTGTGTGGCAGCTGGCAGGGTTATGGAAGAGACAAAGGTGAGGACGGTCATGAATACAAGGTGAAAGCAAGAGTTTGGGGTGGAGGGGTGTGCGTGTTATGGTGTTATGTGTGTTGGCTTTGATGCAGGGCATTCACGAGCATTCACATTGGCATTCTATGCCTCAAAAATAAGAGGTGACTTTTGTGCAATGGATGCAGATTTTTTTCTTTTATTGACACCGGCTAATTGGATGATATGATTAGAAGTTTGTTATCAATGCAACTGAGCAGACATTTTTGAATTTAGTTTTAAATTACAGCACAAGCATATCAAACAGTGGATTGCATCTTTGCATTAATAACCAGCATCCGTTCTGCTCTACCAGGTCATTGTGTCAGCATCAGCATCTTATTATAAATCCATTTCTACTGAACACCCACAGTTCTGAACAACCAAACTGCTTTACTCAAGCGGAAAACTAATGTGATGCCCTGCTGCAGTTCATTAAATTCTCATTGAGAATGAATCGGAATCACATTCAGCGTTTCAGAAGTCACTCCAATAGACAGGGATTTAATGCAAGGCTGGATCCAAGGATGTCAAACGGGGCTTCAAACATTTATATACATGTTTATTTGCACATAAATGACGTGCCAGCACGTGGACTTTAAGTGTGTGCGTGCATGTCTGTTTGCGTGTATCTGTGGTGTGAGAGTATACCAAATCTCTAGTAGAAACAGCCAGTGTGTTTGTTCCGCTGTTAGCAGATGCCGACGCAGTGACAGCTGTGTTTGTCCATCCTGCACAAAGACAATACAAACCCACACACACACACACACACATGTGCACATACAGATGCATGTGTAAACACTTATGTCCACAGACTTGACATAAAATAACACAAAATATCCCAATGTGCCCCCTGCACACACATACACAGCCTTTCAGCCCTAAAAGCTCTCTGACTCCAAACCAGAAGCAAAAAGCTTTTACTGCTCAGTCATGTCACTGCACAGATGTGATGTACTTAAATTTGATTTCCATTCCCAACTCTTCACCTTTGGGGGGTTTTTTCTACTCCCGCTTTAGCTTCATGTCTTGCTCTCATCAAGATATAATAACATGTTTTTGGTTTTTGGGAGGGTTTTTTAACAGAATATTCTTGCCACTTTTGTTTTACTTTGCGTCTCTTTTCAGCGCAGAGACAAAAGCACAGCTGATAACATTAAACAATGGCCGAGAGCAATGTCAAGACCCTGAAAGCGAAGCAGCTAAATGGGAGTCAGCCATCATTAATCTCATTATCAACACCTGGGCTTTTCCTACTGTGACATGTCAAAATGTCTGTCGTGAAAGCTTTAGCATTAGCTAAGTGCCCCCAGACATTTTGTTTCTTATTGGAAAACCTTTGTTAAACCTGCATTAATACATTTTTAGCAATTTGGGGGCAACGCAAAAAGACTGAAATAAATTTGGGGACGGCAAAACTAAAACAAGCAGCTGGAAGACAATAAAACAATTTGTTGAGTTAGGTGATTATTTTCTGTGGGTCACACTTTTTACATCACATAATATAAAAAATATTGATTACAGCAGCTTTATGTGTGGCTCAATAAGATGTATCAAATCTGGAATTGAATCTCAACAAGGATCACAGTCATTATTCCCTTCAAGCTACATTTTTTGGAGGCCATATGTGACCTATCTGTGACCATGACCACCACACTACATAATTACTTGTGAACAAGAACCTCACATATATGTATTAGAGTCTTTTTGTAGGGACTCAAATATTTCCTGTTGCTCACCACTTGAAGTGTCAGTTTTTGTTCTTTTCATAATCAGTCCACAATGCACAAAATGTACAGTTTCTTTTAATGTGCTATGAACCAAAGAATATAAAGTTGCCCTTTTAATTGTTGGGTATATTGTTGCAAGATGGGACTGTTGAATATCTGATAAATCATTCTTATTTTCGCTACATGTAGACACTGTGTGAAGTTTCATGGGTGATAGAGTTTCAAACAAGCCCTCAGACAAACCAGGAAAAGCTTTTAAAGCACTAGACAAAACTACACAAAAGTGTCATATGAGTGAAACATAACCCTCAGGGACTGTAAAACACCTCTGTGGCAGTGAGAACTCATTGAATACTGATGAGGAAACAGCCATACAGATATCATTCAATACAATAAACAAGGCTTAATTACAGAGATTACTATTTAGAATGACTAGTCAAACACATACATGTAACTGTGTATCTAATAATATGGCTGCTTTTGTGAAGAGTTAAATGAATTCAGTTTTATAATCTGAATACATGGTGCAGCTCTGAACTCTGATTTTTCCACAGGTAAATAATGTAATTAAACAATAAAGTAGTTAAATAATGTTTAACATTGTGTCCAGTTCAAGAGCGCTGTAGCAGAGGGATGCTTGATTTCTTAATACAGTGTATTTAAATAGATGTGAGTTAAGTATGCAGAGACATCCTCAATTATGGTCACTCAGCATGGTTACCTTTTTGTCTGACATTAGGTACATTAGCTACATCAGACATTTTTTAACTCTCTGTAACAGACCACTGTTCAGTACACATGTACTGAATATTAAGTTAAGGTAGCATAATGACGCAATGTGTTCATTTTATACTTAGATTTAAAATGTAAATGTAAGTCAAAACATACATGTCATCTCTCAACTGACTACATCAAGCTACCAAGGTGTGAAAAACATATCAGACACAGTTTGTTTGTTTTTATTCCTTACTCTCAAGGGGCTGCAATACTCCGTCAGACGTGCCTTTACTTTAAACATTGTCTGAGTATTACTTGATGCATTACAAAACTCAGGACTGCACTCTTTAGCAACAATTGGAAGAATTAGTGGCAATATTTTTTAACAATTCAATGCCCCCATGTTGGAATATTTTTTAGCCACATTTACATGTTTCTAGGCAATGTCAACAGCTTTTGGATGGATTGTCATGAAATTGTCATGAAGAGTTGAATGTGCAGAGAGACAGGAAACTGGGGTAGAGAGCAGAGTATAACATGCAACAAAGGTCCATAGCTGCAATCAAACGGAAGATGTTACACTTATGTAGTCTACATTGGAAAATGTTCTTTGTATGTTTTAAATCAAATGTATCAACATAATTTGATTAGACTATTGTCTTACATGTAAAGAGATAAACTCTCTAAAACACTCAGACAAAAAACATGTTTGTGTAAAAGCATATGTTGTATGTTCAGGTACTGAAACGCAACAGACAATATTGACAGGAAACTGAAAAGGTTTTGTGGGGGGATAAAATATGTTTATATGTATATGTCCTCTGGGAGACAATTTCACCAACAAAGAGCATAAAAGCTAAAAGCAGCTTCAGACTTGTTAGGACAGCATGAGTCACTGTGGAATGACCTTAGGTGGCTCATACACTTTTCAGTAGATGTAACATATTTTGTGAAGCAAATCCATTCAAATGAAAGAAGATAAAAAAAAAAAAAATCTAAAAGTCAATTGTGTGAATAATGTTTTCTCTCAAAATATCTCTCACAGTCTTTTAGGAAGTCCAGTTTAGTTTAAGCATTTCTTCCCAATATTTCAAAGTTATTAAATTGATAGAAACCTGAAATCTTAATATCATTGGCATATTTGTTGAAGTTGGCATGAAAAACTTGAAACATGAAATTCTTCTTGCCTATTCTTCAAACTCTCTTTTGTAAAGAGTTTACAGTAAACACCTGCAGCACATGGAGTAGTATACATCATCAATGGCTTTAATAATTGAATTAACTAGTTAAAGGTAATATAGATGAGCATGATTAATAGAATAATGTATTTCTGTAACATAACATATTTTAAATAAAAGTACTGAGTACCAAGCATTGATCCCTGTGGAACACCTTGTATAAACTTATTTTGGAGACATTCTTCAGTAGAAATACACTACAATGATGGAAGTAGGTCTTGTAACACAATACCAGAAAGTCTAACACACTCACCAATAATATGGTTAGATCAATGACCCAGTGATTGGTTGACATCTGGTTAGTATAATGAAAAAACTCCACAGCAACGTGCACTTTGTCCTAAAAAGAGGAATCTTGCAGGTATGCTGAGCAAATACTTACATCATGTGCTTTGCATGTATTATATAAGTTTGTGTTATAAACAGTATGTTTTTCTCTGTCACTTACAGGAGGTGAAATATTTCCAGTTTCCCGGAGAGCTACTAATGAGGATGTTGAAAATGTTAATTTTGCCCCTTGTCGTATCCAGGTAAGAGCAGCACAGCTCCACACACACCCACACATAAAAACATACAATTTGCCATTTGTGGCAAATGCCAAACTCGTTAAAAGTAGCATAATTATTTGGTCGGAGGCTGACTTCCAATGCTGGTATGTGCTTGAGAAATAAAATGATTCGGGTCACAATAAAGAATCAAAAGGAGGGACTTCAAACACAAAATATTTTACATTTTCCTTGATATTTTCTTGTTTATCACCATCACCTGCTGGTTCTGGATGCAAATCACATTTTCTCTGCAATTCACGTTGTAGCTCTTTGACACATTTTGGAATGAAAATAATGTAAAATGTAATAATATGTGCAGTGTTGGATGGTTTGCAAACCCACATTTATTTTAATTTCAAATGGGCAAAATGGATTCTAAATCACTGGGGCACTAAGAGTGTCACTTGAGTCAATCTCCTCCACCTCCATATAAAGTGAGTTTCGCTGCCATATGCTGTAGAATAATTTTGATGGTATCACACTGTTGCTTCTGGCAGAGGTAATATCACTTTGAAGATGTGCCATCTGAGAAATCAGAGCTGCTGACACCACATGATGTATTTGGATTTGCTTTGTAGTGGCTTCAGAGAGAATTTATTATGTTTGGTCTTGCTCCCCAAGAGGCATTTTTCCCCCGCATGGTCATATGGAATAGTCTTACATTGCGGTGTATAGCCCAGAGAAAAGCCATGTGAGTAGTTGGGGTCCACAATAAGAAGTTTCCTGAAACAAAAAGGGTAATTCATTCTAATTGTATATGTAAACTAGTTTATGCACTGTGTACTGAGTTACACAGTTACATTATATTGAGATTATGAGTTTTCCACTTAGGGTTTATATATGAAAACTTAAAGCAAGATCTGCCCTTGACACCCTGATACTGTGCAAGTTACAGTAGTCATTTATCGTTCATGTCTATGTCCATTTTGTTGTTTGGTATCTGTATCATGCTGTTTTTTTAACATTTAATTACCATTTTCTTTTTGTGTTTATACTGGCCTTATTCTGCATCAAGATTTTTCCATGATAGTGCTATGGTCAGTTTGGCCATGTTTGCTCTGTTTTCTTATTCCTATGAATGAATTAACATCATAACGTATGTTGCGCTTTTAAATGGTGCAGCTTTGTTCACAGACAGACCCCAATGTTCATAAACAGTAAGAACTTTTGTTACATTTGATTTTAGTTTACTATTTAATCAGCATGTAAACCCACCTTTAACAAATCAACCAAGGCTAGTCTGTTGGGTTTGTTGAACAGTACTCTGGGAGATGTGTGAAATTGCAACCTCAATTAGAAATTTACAAGGCAAAGTAAGGAAATTATAGCATTTTATCACATAATTACTCTGGTCTCCTTTACTGCCAGACAAGAACACCAATTCTGCAAAACCCACAATTACATTATAATTATAATTACATAATAAATTGCATGAAAGCTGAATGTATTACACGCTCGTCATCCACCAACCCAACCTTCACAACCCTACATCAGCTTTGCTACATAAAGGACACACTACTTCCTGCATTGGCATTGGACGTAAATCCAACGTTTTTTGTGCATAGCCAACAAGATTTGGTACTCTAACTGTGCATGACTGTACATTGATTTATGTAGATAAAAAAACACAACCTTGATGAGATTTTTAAAGCAATTACCTCTTCAAACATCAAGGATTAAAGAATAATGTATATATTGAAGTAAACCTGTTGCCCTTTTATAGCTTTGGATGCATTTTGTATGAGCGTACATCCTGCCAGATTCTCCAGTTAGACTATTTTAGGCCCAAAGCTCTTAGTTGCCTGCATGAGGTCAGTGATGTTCACCACAAAAAAACTCCCAAAACAAATCATGCAAACGCACCGGTTACATGCAGGGTGCTTTGTGCAATAAGCTACTTACAATCTATGTAACAGCAAAGACTGGATGAGAAGTTAATCCTCACTTCCTCTCTCTGTCTCTCTCTCTCTGTCTGCCTGTCTCACTGTCTCTATCAGGCAGTGGGTCTGTGTCTTTTTCCTCTTTGTTTCTCTGTCCGTATTTTTTATGTTGTTTAAGGCAAAAGGCAGTAAAAGAATGTATTTGTGTACTCATGCGAAGTCATGGTCCATTTCCACAGTTTCACAGATATAGAGCAGCAGATCACTTCAGTCCAGATTTCCTGCCAAACCTGAGGCATGTGAGGGCAAGAGACGTTAATTACAACTAATCTGAAACAGCGGATGTAGGCAGGGGGCCAAATGCTGCCAAGTTCAGCAAACCACTTGAGCACACGGGAATGTAAAAGCAATCACGGCACTCTGGGCAACTCAGGCTGCCAGAGCTACTGTGGAGTCTACACCACACTCAATGTTCCCGGTGCCTGCCTTCAACTCAGTGGAGGCAATAATGGATAATGAAGGTGGAAGGCATGGCTTGTTACTTCATAGCTGTTGTGTTGGGACTAATCGCTATCCCCCCACTTCCACCCACTCAGTGGTGATTTGCGGTATATCTACATAGTTTTGCAACCCTCTGCAGACACACGCGTCAATCCAGCCACGGACATAAACATGCTGTGCTTTTCTCCCTCTGTCTCTCTCCTGCCATACCTACTGATGACAGTGGAAGAAGGCAGTACATCTAAATTGGGATGCACAGACCGACTGGTGGACATGGTTCATAGTACAGTAGGGCTTATCTAGGGGTGAATATAGCCTGCCTGTCCCCATTTTTTCCTTCCCAGCGCCATCTGCACACCAGCCAAAGCGGAAACCAGATTATCCGATGAACACGTCATGCAGAATCAATGGCCACTCCACTTACTGCCTCCTTATGTTCCATGTTTCTTTGATTTTTGAGGACTGTAATTGAAATCAAGTATCTAACAGGAGGACAAAATATTGTGTTTATTTGGTTTATTGTGGTTTCTACTTCTTTAATAAAGCCCTTGGGAGCTCTTGTTTACCAGTGCTTTGGCTAAGATCTGAAGGTCAAAGGTGAAGCTCTGTTTTAATGATATGCTGCATCCGCACAAACATATGGCTGATCCACACTGTAGTCAGAGAGCTGATAATTGCATTCGTATATGTGTGAAATCTTGCAGAGAGAGGAAAATGACTCTCCCTACCTGCTTCCACCACCTCCCCAATGGCTCTCCCCCCCTCTCTTTCCCTGTGTTTGTGACTATTTGAGATGAGAAAGGTCTGCTGGAGTCAGAGCAGAGCCCCACTAGCTACAACCTACTCCATGAAGACCTCTACTTACATTCAATCCTGCTAAATCCACACTGCTAGATCGTACCCTCTGCACCATCCTGTCTGCTCCCTCTCTGGCTCTTATCCGTGTTTCCTGTCTGTTGAATTGTTAGCCCTGATTTGCTGCCCTGGACCACTCCTATACCCAGCTTCTACAGATTCCACTGTCCCGTTACCCCAGCCTGCCTCAGCTCCTGGTTTTCAGCTTCCATTACTAGTTTCCCATCGCCTACTTTAATAAATACCTTGTCCCACCATATCCCTGGCTCCTTTCCATCTGCTCTTGGGTGTATCTGCTCTACCCCACATAACAATTTCTTGCCTAAGATGGCTGACAATTCCATGTAATAAGCACTTGTTTCCAGGCATTTCACTTTGTATTTGTCTGTATGTCCATTTTACATGTAGTTAACACTCAGTCACTACTCCATATGTATCTTTAAGCATTTGCATGTCAGATACACACAGCTAAGAGGAAATAATTGGCGTGGATGTTGAGTATAGAAAAAACAGATCTGAGTAAGTGTGTCCTCTAGGATGTTTACAAGGTCTGTAGAGATATGAGTCATATGCAGCCTGGAAGCATGTTTTGCTTGATTGTGAAGCTCCTAGGTATGTTTTTGCTTTTCAGAAAACACACAGAAAGCAATGGATATCCTTCTAAAGATTTTTGGTGAGATTAAACCTTTCTAGAAGCAGACTGAAATTCAAATAAGTGATTGACATCCCTAAATATGATGTACAAAGTCTCCTTAAGATTAAAAATAAAATAAACTTGTAAACATCTTATTCTTCTTGGAGCAGCATAGAGCGTTCATTTTAATTGAACACCCCCATGCTTTCCCCAATGTTTTTGGATTTCTGATTAAAATAACATGCAGAAAATGACAATTTCATTCTGTTTTTTTTGTCTATGTGTGGGTTTGCCCTCTGGAGAGATTTTGTTTTGTCATGTAGGGGTGGGGTGATTGATTGCCTGATTAGGCTTGGTAGCCAGATAATTCCCTGTGAATAGTTGTCTAACTAAAAGAAGAAAGTAGAGGCAAAATGAGCTTCTGTAATTTTCTTGAGACAGGACTAATGTACAGGGAAATAGGATTCAAATATGAATAGAGTTAGTGAATAGAGAGATAATAGAGATAGAGAGAGAGTGGAAATAAGGATTCTTATTATAGCTTCAAATTTTCATCCTTGTGTCCTGTTTTCTGGATGTCACAGTGACTTAATGGGCTTGGGCATACACCATGTGCTCATAAACTCACATTGTGATGGATAGTTGTCTGGCTGCAAAAGCGAAGTTGTTCAGGAGTCTCTTCGGCCTGAAAAGCTGTCTGAGTTTGTTGCATGTTATTTCATCTAGTTGTCGCTCTATAGAGCCAATCACAATCAACTGTAGAGTGAGACCACATCAGCAGAGAATATACAACACGCATATTTGCAACAAGTAATTAACATTTAAACATCACTTCATCAACGTTTCATTCAATTTGAAGTAATGGGCACCACATTATTGAAGTTTTTTTTTGTCTTGTGCTTTGTATAAGTTTACACTCTTCCCACAGTGTGGTGAAGTGGCTGTACAGCTGAAGCCATAATGCTGTTCTGCATCTGTCTAACAAACACTTTTTTAAAACATCTTAAAACATAAATAGCGTATTCAGCATCAGCAGCATGAAGAGACGATCAGGTTGTTTGCTACTTTGTGGTTTGAACAATGCAGAATACAGGATCTAGTCGTGCATTACCAGTATGTGACACATTTGCTCTGTGTTTTACCTTGCTGGTTGTTTCCTGTCTAATGGGTTTGTCTCTTTATGAATACTGTTGTAGCTACTGTATTTGACCCTAGTGGGAAACAGAGACCTGGCAAATGACTGCATTGCTTGCTCAATATTATTGGTGAGTTCAGCAGGTCAGGCAGTGGAGTTAGATGATTGGTTTTCTTAATCTCAGCATACAGACAGACAGATAAACACACAGTGTTGTACAGCAAGGCAGTGAGGATTTTCCTGACTGACTGACCCTGATAGCCACCAAACAGTAACCCACTTTAAAAGCGCAACATTTGTTATTTCCATTTTAACGATCATTGTTTCTCACCACACAGCCAGTGAAATGAGCTTCTTCAGGTTCTAACACCTTGACTTGTGTTTTGTTTTCACTCTCCGTCACTTCATCATTTCCATCAGAACAAGACCGGAACTAACCAATAGTAGTAATTACACTGACCAGCACTGACCTTCATCTTAAGTGGTTCACGCAATATGTTCACACAGACTGACTTGTATTGACTTTCTTACAGAAACGGGCACAGTATTCTTGTCAGCAGGGTGACAAGCATGCTATTGAGACCTGTCAACAGTAACAGATTACTGACATAACCTGACATGCACCTGATGAAAAGGAGGGAGCAGTTCTTCAAGGAAGGACCCATTAAAGAATCAATATATGTCATATTTTATTCATTCCTTTTGGCAGCAAGTTTATAGAATTGTGCTGATATATCATTGAAGCACTTGTTAGTACCCACCATTAGATGTTAGAGCTGTTGTGAGCTTCTTGTTTTTACGTCTTTTGCACAATTGTATGCAGGATTACATAGCTGCTGTTAAAGTGTGACCATACATAATCCTAATATAAGAAAAAAGTGAATCTACCACGAAGTAGAGCGTCATCAATGTGGTTTATACACGTTGATCTGAGCTGCTGAATCAAAGGCCACTGTGTCACTACTAGCTGTCGAGGTTGTCATGGATAACCCCTCTCCAAGGAGCCTTGTCCTTCTCTTTTTCATCTGGATGAAGGATTACTGTAATGCTCTTGCTGGACGAAGGTGCAGCAGGGAGGACTATAAGCCCCATATGGTCCAAAAATCTTGTGGCAGATCTGTTGAACGTGTGTTTGAATCTCACGATCCAAGCAGCTACACATGGCAGGCAACTCACTGTAATCCTACCTTGACTCAGATATCAGAGAGAGACAAATCACTGCGTAGCTACTATGCTGTCACTCTTCAGTGTGTGATTCAATTTCCTGTTGATAACAGGCTGAACAAGAGCCGAGGTGTAGGGTTCCTCTGAATACACAGGTTTTACTCGGATCACCAAAAAGAATGCAATGCAACATCTATTCTAAAAAGATATTTCTTCTTAATAATTTGATTTTTAATTCTATGTAATTATTGATGGTAGTGTCTCTGTTCTACCACCTGTAGCATCAATTTCAACATAGTTTCTCCCCCAGTAACATTCATAAATTTGCTTCATAAATCTTCCATAAATTCCACGTTAAAGTCTTGTGTAGATCTTCCAACTTCACTCTGTATATGGTTCCCATGCCGGGGGGAAGGATCAACCAAGAGGTCACAGGAAGATTAGAGAAATAGTTACACTTCATTTGTGACTTCTCTTTAATTTATGTTTTTAACAAGCTGACATGACTTAATTTTAAAGCTGCCATGCTCAAAATCTTCATATTAAACAATGAATCACATGACTCCGTGCATCTTTCAGCTGATTGTTTTGATTTGTCAGTCCACAACTTAACTGTTTGGTTCATTCTCCGACAGACAGTGATAGCTATATTCTCCAGAACAAAGTCAGGAAAAAAGGTGGCACGCCATAGTTAAAAAACAACAACAAAAAGAGTCACCTCATGTAAGGTGACAAATCTGCTGATGCATTTCAGCATAAAGCCGTCTTCGGAGCATGTGGTCAAAGTTAGCTAGTAGCTAACTTTGACCACATGCTCCAAAAAACATTTATCAGCTAAGGAGCCACATATTTCCCTCTGAAGCTATTGGAGAGATAAATAAATGTAAAAGAGAGCGAATATTGAACTTAAATTTGCCAGGTGGCCAGAAACACTATGCCAAATGAATTCGAATGTTACTCCATATCTGCTGGATGTGTCAATAAACATTTGCTGCATGTTTGCTGACAAGTTTAGCATATTAACTTAAACGTGTCAATGTTATATTCATAGCTTGATTCCACTGCTGCCAAGTGACAAGGGAAGGAGTTCCTCTGTATTCAAAGTGTATTTATAGCATAATTGATAGCACTTATTACACATTTATACACAAATGTATCCATGTCACTGTGTTGGAATTAATGTAATTATTTTTATCAAATGGATATCAAATATTCCACTGAATATGTGGCAGGAGGTGTGATAGAAGTATGTTTCTACATAAAGTATATTATCTTTGGTTGACGGTTGATGAGGAAATATGGATTATCACATTTTTTCATCAGTTGGGGTGGGTGTGATTCAAGACAAAAAACACACTTATCAGTATCCATCTGTTTGAAATCAAACCAAGACTTCATTTATCCACACATGAATTAAGATGCAAAACACATTCAAATTACAAAGAGTGCTTATCTATCCAAAGTAGAGGGAAGACAAATTAAATGTTAAAACATCTAAATAATCAGCTGATGAATCGGCAACTGATTTGAATAATTCTGCCAGAGATAAAAGAAAACTTTGTCAGTAATAATGTCCATGAAATGAAATAATCCCAAAGTAATTCTTTATATTTTAATCACTCATTGCTATTCATTTTATGATATTTCTATCACTTCACTTTTTTGTTGATTTCATTGTTGCTGCCACCTCACAAAACAGTAGCACATCAAATAATCACTATATAGTCAGGGCGCATGAATAGTTTCCATCAAAAATACAATATTTGACGTTATTATTATCAGATTTAAGTGCACAGAGCTAGGAGGAGTAAGGGGTCACAGGTAAATCCCTGAAACAGCAAATGTAATTTTTTTTCCTTTATGATCTCCAGCTGAAGCTTTTTTTTGTGTGTGTTTGTTTGTTTGTTTGTTTTTGTTTTCCCATGAACTGCTGTATGAAAAAAATCATGTCAAGGTAGCCAACATCTGGATTACAACAGTGCACCACAGTTGAAATCATTGTCTGCCATTTTCCAGATGAGTGACTTTTTTTGCACCACCAATCCACTTCAGCTTGACTCTGTATTTACAGCGTTCTGATTTTCCTGCTGGAGGTAGTCTAATGCCTGACTAGCGCTTGTAAGGCTCCTAAAGTAATCAACGCTGCAGCTGCACTTATTGCCTGATATACCAAAGGGACCAAGGTTTATTCACACCAGCTGTGTATCATTTTAGTTAATGTAATTCTAGTAACACCACAACACTAACAACATGGAATAATAATAACCTCCACTTCACTACATTTAGCATGTATGACTTTATGTTATATACAACGAGAATTGAGATCATGACGGTGACCACATCCTGGCTAATCAAGCACTTAATTGGTTCTATACTGGCTCGATAATGGTCTTACTTATGCATACTAATATACACACTGTCTCACATGCTATAGGCTGCAATTTAATAAATTGTAATCACACCTTATGTCTATTCCTTGAGTACAATACAATGATGAAACTGAAATAGGAATGTTCAGTGGAGTGCAGCAGCAGCAGCAACAGAAGTCCTTCAGGGTAGAATGTACCTTTAAAAACACTCACTTTTACTTTTATTTTGTCAAAACACTAGAAATACTTAGATCAAAAATGACCATTATTCTTTAGAGATTTCCGGTGTTGATACAAATAAATATAAAAACAATTTGTTCCTCGGGAAAGCAAAAGTCAAGTTCTGTACTTGAGAAGATTGGAAAGTGTCACCTCTGTAAGTGAAGAGTGAAGTAGAGAGCTGTGGTGTTGCAGCAATGAATGAAGATACTTACTCAGCCCAGCGAAAATATTTTAAATCTGTCAGACAGATATTACACCTATACTACATGGAATTTCCTGAACTGAAAAGCCTGCTGACAGGTGATGAATTTCATTGTGTGGGTCTGTCCTGCTAAGTGCAGGGTCAGCTGCAGATCAGCGTCCCTGAAGCAGCAGGCAATTCAGTGGGTTGGATACATCTATGAGTGGGAGTGGTAGCTGTAACACTATTGAGAAAAGAAAAATACAATTGGCCTGTTTTCGAGATATACATTAAAGAAGGCATGAATACAAAACACCCTGGTGGTCGAATGGTTAGAGCGCATACTACATAATCGGAGTGTCCCTGGTTCAAATCCAGTCAGGGACCAATGCTGCAGGTCATTCCCCTCTCTCTCTCCCTGTTTCCTATTGGCATTTCTGCGAGTTACTATCTAAATAAAGGCAAAAAGACCAAAAATAAAATAAAAGAATGCATGAATACATTTCATGTATAATGGCATTGTTAAACATTTTATCCATCTCCATATTTCATGTGCTGAAAATAAAAGGCTAGTTGGTCTTAACTGTACCTTTATGGTTCACATCTCCATTCATATGCATAGAAAGGGTTTGTTTGCAGGGAGCATAAGTGGTGACACTTTCAAACTACAAAGATGGCCAAAATGCTTTTAGCAACTCGACAGCAGCTGAGGGACTGCAGCTGAGTGGAATAGCTGAGATTGATACTACTCTCATGTCTGTGCGCTATAATACAAAAGTAAATAAGGGAGACAGTTAGTTAGCTAAGCTTAGGAGACAGACTGGAAGCAGAGAGACACAGTTAGTCTTAAAAAACACCAAAAGTACCAGCACATTTAAAGATCACTGATCAACATGTTTAATCTTCACTAAAATGGAAGCACGAAAACAACAAGTTGTGGTTTTACAGCATTTTACAGGTTTTGTGTCAGACTATTTTGTTAGCCAGGAACAGTAACTTTCTGGTTTCCTGCTTTTGTTAAGCAATCAGAAATATAACAGAGGAGCAACTGGTGTAAGTGTTTACAGTGCTGCAAGACAAACCAATATTGTTTTTAAAATGTTATCTTTAAAAGTCATTCAATAATAATTACAATTTGATTTCATGCTGCACACAGTGCAAATCCACACAACAATAAGTAAATGAAGTCAGTTTATCTTGCTGAAGTGAATGTGCAGCCTGTTGCTTGTTACTCCTCATCTAACAGCTCACTGTAGCTGCTCCTGCTTGTTCCATTACTCCCTTAAATATTTAAAAATTATAAATTTGCCAAAAAAAAATCCAAGATTGACTTGTCTGTTTTTTGGAGACCCATTTTTGGTGAACCATTACTGTCAGATTTGACCGACATGACACTTTTACTGCTTTACAACAAAAGCCACCACATGTTTCACCAGTTGAATGCTAACAATGGGAAGCAAAGGCAGTATGAAATGTTGGGTTTGCATCAGTAGTAGCTCAATACGGCTCTGCTACTGCTGCTCATACACATAATGTTTGCTTATGTTATGTACTATGGCCTATTCCTTTACGTTAAATTCAGTATTTCAGGGTATCTTAAGGGTATATTCTTTTTCTTGCCCCATCCAGATTTGCTCAGACAATCCAGAAATTTGAAAGATTAGAAATATTTACCCTGTACAGCTGGAAAAGTGTCTCAACTTTATTCAAGGTCATTTTATTGTAATGAGACCAGCTCTAAGGAAGCAGCCCATCACTTGTGCACATACTGTATTCCCACCTCACTGTCAGCTCAGGCTCAGCTGTCCTTTTAATCATTAAGCTTCAGTTCAAATCAAATGTGGCTTTGATTCACTTGCATGAATCTTTTTTTCCGTTTAGCTGTAAAATGTTCTATGGCTGCAGTGTAGTGAAAATAAATAATCCTGTGCTTAAATCCAGCTTTTTATAGATAAATGCATGCAGCCTTTACATGTTGAAAATGTCTGTGGCTGCTGACACTTTTAACCGGTTTCATACTTGTACACTGCGGAAATCAGGCAGAAATCAGAGGCTTTTTGATGATTCAGCATACTCAGTTGTGGATAAATGAATGATCTGCTATCACAGACATCCTCGCTTTATAGTGGCGCAACTTGCACTGCATACTTGCAAATTTAACAAGTTGTCACTGACTGGTTGAAAAATTGGATTAAACACTTTACATTCACACTAAGCAGAGTCATCCATAGGAAATGGAGACTGTCGTACATTTCGGAGATGATAAAAGGAGGAATGGCAGAATAAGGGTGACTGCACAGAGAGACTGAGAAGCACCATCCAAACACTTGCCAACACAAGCCAGATTATGCTTTGAATAGGAAGGAAAATCTTGTCACACCAGCTCAAGAGACAGTAAAGATCTCTCCAGCTCTCTCCTCCTACTGCCACTGGCTTCACCCACTTGCTGTTCCACTATTTCAACAGTTTCTCCACACTTCTTCACCCATCTGCTGTTCCACTATTTCAACAGTTTCTCCACACTTCCCACAAATCACATCTTCCTGCCTTCTTTTTTTTCACATTTTCTCTGTACCAGCTGAGAGGCAAACAGCACGGAATGTGCTTTTTTGAAAATGACTCTTCTGTTTATAGTGTTCATGATTACAGTTGCTTTTCACTTTTCTGTGAGAGCAATCAACGCTCTGAATGGCTGGATCCACATGTGAATGTGGAGCAGCAAGTGACAGCGAGAGAAAGACAGATTACGGGGATATCTTTTGATTTGATGCTTACCTCTCATTGTCACGTTCAACATTTTCTCGAAGATGGCCTTGTATGAGATCTCCACCTCTCTGCAGAGGCGGTGTGTCATGTAAATGAAGTCTCTGGTTTGAAAACAGAGAGTTCTGATAAGTGGCTGCCATCATGTCATAACCAGACACTCAGCTGATGGTTGGGGGGTTTGCTTATGCCTGCACATAAGTATGTTATTAGAGTAAATAGTGAATAATATGAATTATGTCTTTTAAATGTTGGTAGCACTTACAACAGTACATTTACAACTACACGTTTTATCATAAACTGACTTGCCCACTTAAATAAATCTGCCTCTATCCTTTTGAACCTATAACTCAGTAATATTTAATTAACTCACAGCTTAACATAATAATTTAGTGCCTCTTTCAATTATTCTTTTGCTGCGCAAATGCTTTGAGTGCAAATGAACACTGAGGTTGTTAGCTGAATAACTGCAACAGAATGCCAATAAGCCAAACATTTGTATTAATTCAGTCCCCCAGTGCAGGAACAGAAGCTCAGACAGTTATTGACACAGAACAAGGGCAGATGTGTGGCAGCAGTTTCACACAGTCCCTCTCAGTTTCTAACACGACCATCTGTCTTTTTGTCTCCCTGCCTTTGTGTGCTCCCACTTTCTCTCCATACTTCAGTTTGATGTCAGGTCTAGCTGCCCTGGACGCCAAGTGCTCCAGCCGCCTGGGCATCATGACCATCTCCTATTACCTTTGGACTACCTTTGTGGCTGTGGTAGTGGGCATTGTCATGGTGTACATCATCCATCCAGGTGGAGCCGCTCAGAAGGAGGACTCTGATGAGAGCAAGAAGCCAATGACCAGCTCTGCTGACGCCCTGCTGGATCTCATTCGGTAAGAGACTGTCAAACTGTCAATGCGCAGTGTTGGTTAGCTCAGGAAAGTATCATCATCATTATTAGAAACAGGATAGGTGGCCCAGATGTGAGGCACATAAGCAATTACACCTTTCAGACAGAGGGCTACACAGAGAGACAGAACAGCATATGACTTGCATGAATAAAGAGTACTGCATTTGTGATACTGCATTACACTTACTCATCTGAAATTAACAGAATATGAAATATAGAAATCTCCTGGACAGCAATCCCAGTACTTTTTACATATATACATATGTATATATTACTGTCTTTTTTCACTCACTATTGATGTTAGTTCAAACATGGGGGGTTAAAGTGGGATTTAGCAGGAGATGGCACCCTAAGGTCTGGTATAGTGGTGCAGTGGGGAAAAAATGACTCTCCTCAAATCTCTCCCAACTTGATTTGTTCTGTGAGCCCAGATGGAGTTGATTTCTTTGTGGATAGGCTATATGATAAACTGACCTTTTCCTAAGTACCAATTTCTTGCTGAGGCTCTGCTGCGCTGTGCTGCATTTAAACTGACCAGCATGTACATATAATATACATATCCACTGTCTGATTTAAAATAATTCTAAGATGAATTATAATACTTATGCAAGCTTTGAATTTTATCATTATCACAATTAACATGAATTATGTACATTCTTATTGGGACATTATCATCCCAATTTGAGTCCACTTCATGCTCCAGTGTGACAGAGCTAAAATCAGCCCCCTGAACAGCGTTCACAGGCAGACCAGGGGAGGAGGGCCCTTAGGGGATTCCTGACAGTCACCAGTGTGCCCCAGCGAGCTCCCTGACCAACACTGCGTGTAATGTCAGTCAGGGGCTGTCAGCTACTGTTTTAGTAGCAAGACAGATAGTCAAATTCCATGCATGAACAGCGTGTGTGTTTTGTTGATATTTGTTGAGTTTGAGACATTGTTTTGAAATTACCTACCACTTCAGGCTCACTCTCTTCCTGTAGCTACTGTGTAGATGCTGAAGTACAGCGACCGCAAGTTTAACATCTGCATGCATGAATCCACTGAAGGGCTGCGATGAGAATGAAAAAAGGATATGTGTTGATGTGGGGGCAGAGCGGGGGGACATTAATTTCTGATAGCTAAAAGGAACAACAGGCTGCAGAACACGAGAAATTAACTTGCTTGACATTATGGTAACTGCCATTCAGATTTATTTACCTATTAATTGAAGGTACCAGAATACTATTATGGATCATTCTGGTTCACTTTTTAATCCTTGTGAGCAAAAAGCACCGGCTTCAGACTGCTCTGAACGTTCAATTTCAAACAGTTTTGCTTTCTTTTTAACTTTCAACCTGAGCTGATTGACTCATGACGGATTTCTTTATATGGTCATCTGCTCCAAGCATGTTGCTCCGCTAACATCCATTGTTTTGGGGGGTGGTCACACTGAGCCATTACTAAGTCGAGCTGGCACACTGTGAAAGTTTTTCATTACACAGCAGGGCATAGTAAAATAAGAAGTTTACCTGTTGGAGATGTGCTAGTCACTAGGGCTGTTTCTGCATGTACTATTCCTCCGTGCATTATTTCTAACTGACCCTCTGCCTTTAGAAACAGAGGCTGAACTGAGGGGTGGCATAAAGGGCCAGTATTTTTGAACTGTGTCATGCAAAGCTACTCTAGTCCCGAAATAAAAGTATAGAGCTGGAGGTGTGCATTATAGGTTCCCTTTAATCATAATGTCGATACTGTGTGCACAGCACTGTCACTTAAAGATGCCTTATAATACCTGTGTTTTCAATGTCTTGCTCTGCGTGCTGTCTTATGAGGACTGAAGTGGAGGAAATTGCTTGAGCTCAAAGTGTAAGCCCTGAGCCTCATGTGCCAATGGTAATTGTGCTAAGCTAATTATCGCTGCTGAGGCATGGAGTGGTTTGTTTGAGGTGAACGTGGGTCAGCCCTGCAGTAAGAAACATGACAGTGAGGCCCTGAGAGCCACTGTGTCAGTGTGACAGTCGGTCAGTGGGCTTAAAGTCAGTGGCCTGCGACACAGAGACCTGCTGAAGAGTTAACTCCACAACCAGAATATTAAAGTTTATTGTGATTCTATTTGAATACAAATGCATATTTTTCAAATAAACTTCATAAAAACTTCATAAAATACCTTATGAGTTTTTATCTGAGGAAAAAAAGAATCAAGCTCAGTCATCTAAAAGTTGTCCTCTTAATTCTGGTGTTGTTTTTTAATATTCTTGCGCGTTTTAATGACAAAATCAAATCATATTAGAAATACATTGTATATGAATGACTCCCTCAGGATGATAAAAAAGGGAGTAATAAACTGGCCAAGCCCATAAAATCTAACTATGTACTGATCATGTGACAGTGGTGAAGCTCTGTCGTTGACAGGATCTCAGCCTATTTGTGTGTGTGTGTGTGTGTGTGTGTGTGTGTGTGTGTGTGTGTGTGTGTGTGTGTGTGTGTGTGTGTGTGTGTGTGTGTGTGTGTGTGTGTGTGTGTGTGTGTGTGTGTGTGTGTGTGTGTGTGTGTGTGTGTGTGTGTGTGTTTTACAGAGCACAGCTGTGCTTTGGATTTATCTCGCAAAGCTTCTTTAGAGCCCTCATCTATCATGCAGGGATACTACATTGGTACACTCACAAATGGGCCCGACTGTCTGCGGTCATGTGTGTGTGTATGAATGTGTGTGATAAGTATGTAAAGTGAGCACAGTATGTATGAATATGCGCATACTTGGATTTAATAGGGACACAGAGGTCAGAGTGGTTCATTAGCCTGCTTTGCTCTGTCTTAGACACAGGATTGGCTGTTGAAAGGCTAAATGGTCAAATCCATGTAGAATACTCACTGCAGTCCAATGACTTATACCACATTGTCCCTCTATATCTTCACCATATGTCTTTGAAGTCAATCTGTTGTATGCATAAGCTGTGAAGATACAATATGCCGTTTAATCTCTCTGTATGTGAAATGTGCTGTTTAAATTTTGAATGTGATTTGAGCTCTGTGTTGATGTGGGATTTACAGTCACTGCTATTACGATGGTAAGTTTGTTGTGATTGATGGCAGACTCTGTTCTCTGCACTATTTTAGGAACGCTACATATATGACTCAGATGTAGGAACAGTCTGCATCAGGAACAAATGGTGCTTCTTATTACACTTCTCTTATTACACTTCTCCCTGTTTGGACTATACTATTTCGGAATTCCAACAATCTTAAATTAGGTATTTTTCTAACAATCATAACAGTTTTATTTGATATTATGAATAAATTAAGTTGGTGGTTAAACACAACCTAAAATGAATAGTTTGTGAGGTAGGCATGATGGGGAACCTCTCATCAAGCACCGGTGCAAAAAGACTGATGAACATCTATCAATAAGCCTCATTTTATGTGTACTTCTGCATTTTTACACATTTTGTGTGTGCGTGTGTGTGTGTGCATGCGTGTGTCTGTGCGTGCATGTGTGTGTGTGTGCGTGCGTACGTGTGTGTGTTCTACAAAGTCTCCATCAATCAAAGGGGTTGCTGGACAAAACTTTTTGTGTGGCTTCAGTCTGTACACTGAACTTGATTTTTCATTTAATGAGTGTGTCAAATCGTGTGAAACACGAGGTTATCCCATTGTGCTGCACTCCTTTATATGGTCACATGTAAAAAGGAAATTACCTACTACAATTTACATTGTGTACTTAAACAATTCATTGTCAGATTAAAGGATTTTTGTGTGAGTCATCATAAGCTTCAGCTGTGCTACGAAAATCATGTTTGGTTCTTTTTTTTTGTTTAATTTAATTCTATCAACTATCCCTAGGCTCTCTTCAGTATGCCATTCTCCTCTTGTTGGTTTACATTGGTGTCAGTTTCTATTGTGAAACACCTTGAACTTGGATGTGTTGTATAAATAAAGATTATTTTTAGTTACTGTACTGTATTTCCAAATTGCACTTTCACTCACTGAATCATATTTTTCTCAAGGACACTTGGACATGTGGACCTAAGCCACAGCTTCCTGCTGGCAGTAGAATAACAAGAAGATTCAAGTCATAATCTATTTTTCTCTATGAAATGATTACTCCAGCGTCATCAGTCCGTACTCATGGTATTATTTCTGACCTTTTCCTCTGCCATGTGACAGTCCTACAAGCCTATATAGTAACTGCGACAGTGCACCAGTTCTGTAAACCCTCAGTCTCATTTAATTATCTTAGAAAATATATTTGAAAATCACTGAACTATGTGAGAATTTAATCAAAGTAATATCAGTATACAGTATATCCATCCTTCCATTGACCATAACCAGTTATGGTAATCAGGGTCCCTGCTTATAGTGGGCAAGAGGTGGGGTTCATTCTGGCAAGGACTCAGGTGTGTGGCCAGGCTGACACATAGACAGACAACCATTCACACCCACAATTCATTTAGAGTCTATAAGTAGCCTGACCAGCATGTCTTTGGACTGTAGGAGGAAAGAGGAGCACCCAGAGAAAACCCCCACAGGAACAATGAGATTATGCAAATGTATCACAGGAACAAGCTCCAGCAGCAGGTTTGGGTATATATATAAAACAACCATTATACTGTATAGTTACTAAACATCTGCCATCCATTTTAGTCCATTATATGAGTCAAATCTGTTGAACAAGCTTTCATCTGTTCCCCTGTTTATGACAGATGTTGGGCACCCATGTCCCACTGATGTTACGCTTCCACCCTTTTGCACTAATTTAGCCCTGGTTCCCTTTTGTTTGACTATTTTCAGGTTTTCATCTCTCCCTGCTGCTTTTGTTGAGGTCTCTGCCTCTGCTGCAGCTGCTGTTGGTAGGCAGTGCATGTGATGCTTTTTTGTTCAGCAGAGATTTGAGTGGGCTTTTTTGGATGGTTATAAAAAAGTATATCTCCTCCCTACTACCTAACTAGCTTTCTGTGTGGAAATAATGAAGGCCATAAAGGTTTTCCCAGAAAAGATAAAAGCAGGAAAAAACATACTGATCAATGTTTTAATCTATTGGAAAGGTTATTCTTTTCATGAAGAACTCAAATGAGCTGCATCCAGGTAAAAGCTGTCCCTTCGTATTGACTTCCAGAGTTTTAAGTAACAGAAGTGTTGTGGATTGTGCAAGTCAGTTCCATAATGAGGTTTCTAATTTACATAACGTGAACATATCTGTCATGTGAATTTATAAATAATTCAGTTTTAAAGCGAGTTTAATGTTAAGAGAAAAACAAATGAAATTTCTTTCAGCATTGTATGCTGTGTTAACTCAGCCTCTGTGTTCTAGTCATTGTGGTCTTGCTCTGTATGTGTTTTTTTGTGATTGTGAAGGACATTTTTACAACAGGCCTACTTTGGAAATACATATGTATTCATTATTTTTTTTTACACTACATTACAAACACATCTGCCATTTAATGAAAGCTATTCATATATTCTCAAAATTCTCTTCCTCAGCAACATGTTTCCAGCCAACTTGGTTCAAGCAACATTCCAACAGGTAAGCTAACATGATAAAGGCAAAGATATGCTAAAAAGAAGGGGGGGAAAGGGGGTGGGGGGTCAAAACACAAACTAACAGCACAAATATTTTGAATAAAGGTTTAAGCAGTCGTTTGACATTTTGGGAAATATACATATTCACTTTCTATCACTCTCATGTCATGTCTGTACACTAAAGCCAGTTAGCTAGCTTAGCATAAAGACTTGTGGAATGGGTAAGTGAAACAGCTAACAGCCACCAGCACCCCCAGAGCTGACTAATTAAAACATTATATTCTGTTTGCTTCATCTGCACAAAAATCATAGTGTGAAAGCAACATACTTGTGTATCATATCTTTTAACAAATGAGATATAATGTGTTAATTAGTAAGCTTTAAAGGTGCTGGTATTGATCATCTCATGGAACTACCGAGGGAAGGAAGTGAATATGTTTATTTCCCAAACTGTGGAACTATTCCTTTAATGCTCACTGAGGCAGCAGTATCACATTTATAAGGTTGTACATAATGACCTGTATTATTAATGAATGAGCCCACATGTGTCACCATGATGTGAGAATCTGCTGCTTGCTCTGTTGCTGGTTTGTTCTCATCATGTTTACTGACGGGCTGTATTCTCTTTTGGTTTCAAGTATCGAACCCAGAGAGTCCCAGAACTCATCCCCAAGCCAACAGTGGCTCAGCTCCTGGACGAGACCACCACACGTAGGATCTACATCTACGGCATCCAGGATGACAACGGCACTGACATCCAGAACTTCTCCCTGGATCTCACACCACCACCTGACGTAATCATGAAAACATCACCTGGTACCAGCGATGGCATGAATGTGCTGGGGATTGTTATTTTCTCTGCGACTATGGGTAGGTGGTTGGCATGGTTTCATCACACACACCTTCACATAGTAACATGAACAATGCATATGCACTCATATGCAAAAATGCCTGATTAAATCATTGGCACACCCATCCCTTTGCATAATTTAGTTTAAAGTGTTTATGTAAAATGTGTATTGTCTTTAATTTATCCTGTGAGGTACATCATTGTAGATGTGTTACTGATGCATTTATCAATTCATGCATGTTCCACTTGTTTTGTTTCAATCCAGGGATAATGTTGGGGAGAATGGGGCCCAATGGAAGCGCTCTGGTCAACTTCTGCCAGAGTGTGAATGAGGCAGTTTTGAAGATTGTTGCCATTGTCATCTGGTAAGAGCTGTAACATCAAAGTAAACGACACAAAAAAAACTGCTACATTTTAGATTGTTTTAAATTAGTGAACAGTTACAGGCTACAACTTTTTTTAAATAAAAATCATAGTAATCATAATTTACCTGAAACCAATTTCTGAATCTTTTTATCAATGGTGCTAGGGGTCGCAATGTCAGTCAGTCCGTCCACCTCTATCACTACCATGAAGTGGCTGTAGATTATTTATGATTTATTACTATTCCCACAGTTCCTACTACTGACATGATTGTAAATGAACTGTATGTGGACACTGGGTGCACCATGAATGTTAAACCTTCACACCATGAAAGGAAATAACATTTTGAAAAGAAAGCTTATCCGGTATCTGCATTTCCTGAACAAACCCCTCTCATCATTGCTTTGTTCCCTCCAGGTATTTTCCCTTTGGCATTGTGTTCCTGGTTGCCGGGAAGATCTTGGAGATGGATGACCCTTCAGCCATGGGGAAGAAGCTGGGCTTTTATGCCATTACAGTGGTAATGGGCTTAGTGCTGCACGGCCTATTCATCCTACCAGCGATGTACTTCTTCATCACTAAGAAGAGCCCCATCGTTTACATCAGAGGCATTCTACAGGCCCTGCTTATTTCCTTGGCCACCTCTTCCAGGTAAAAATCTTGAAGTCTATAAACAGTCTAGTCCCCACTTTTTAAAAGCAAATTCTATTGTTAATTTTGTACACATACATTTGTTTCTTCAGGTTTTTATGTGGTCCCTTGAGGAACAATAATGAAATGTTTTCCTTATGATGTTTACAATTGTACAATTATATGATATTATATAATATACAATAACAAACTTCAATTTGCAACTCACCAAAAATAACAAGCAACAAAGAAAGTGTCGAGGTCAGAGTAATTACGCTTTTATACTACACTATTATGGCGCTTTTCCACTACACCGTTCCAGCACGACTCGCCTCGACTCGCCTCGACTCGCCTCGGTTCTTTTTGCGTTTCCACTAGGGAAAGTACCTGGTACCTGGTCCTTTTTTAGTACCTGCTCTGGTGAGGTTCCAAGCGAGCCAAGCCGGTACTAAAATGTGACGTCGACACACTGCTGGCCGCTGATTTGTAGTTGTCGCTGGAAGCGTCATGAGCCGTCCCACACAATAATCAAACCCAGCATTTTTAAATACCGGCAGCAGCGTTACAACCATAGTTACAGCCATACGGCTCCATTTTCTTGCTTTGTGTGAGACAAAAAACCACATACAGCAGCAAGTACACCACTACCTCAATGTCCTCCATTGTTTATGTGTTTTGTGTTGCGTATAAACGACCCCGCCCACGTTGAGTAGGTACTTTTTTGTAATGGAAAAGGAACCGTGCCGAGTCGAGGCGAGCCGAGGCGAGGCAAGGCGAGGCGAGTCGTGCTGGAACGGTGTAGTGGAAAAGCGCCATTAGTGTGAATGGAGTGGATAATGGAATTCACATTGAATGCAATGAATGTTTCACTGTGACCCTTTAACCTCGTGACGCACAATCTCAGTGCTGTCTTTTCTGTTAAGGCTATATATTGGTGTTTTTCAACATCACTAGACAAGTCAAGTCAATTTTACTGGTATTTCTAGTCTTTTCGACCATTCAAAGCGCTTTACACTACAACTCATTCACCCCATTCACACACATTCATACACTGATGGCAGGGGCTACAACGCAGGGTGCCAACCTGCACATCAGGTGGAAGTTAACCATTTACACACATACACCGTTGGCACAGCAACGGGAGCAATTTTGGTTTAAGTGTCTTGCCCAAGGACACATTGACATGTGGACTGGAGGAGCCGGGAATCGAACCGCCAATCTTCCAATTGGGGGACGACCGCTCTACCTCCTGAGCCACAGCCGCCCACAAAACCCAATTTCCTCACCTATTTCAGACTCAAGGTAGTTGTTCAGTCTGACCACACATAGGTGATGTGTATATCCTAGTTTCATCCAACAACACCTCACCAAGACAACCACAAGTCCTGAAAGTGATCAACTGGGAATGAACTCTACTTATTATCAATTATTTTACCAGGAGTGGGGTTCGAACCCACGTGGGCTTCTGCCCATTGGAACTTAAGTCCAACGCCTTAACCACTCGGCCATCCTGGTATCCTGGCCATAAGGTGCTTCATATCACCATAAAAGTAATTGATCAATACGGTAAAGTTGTTATTGAATCTAAGCTTAAAAGTACTGAAATACAACAACTTAAAATGAACACCTAATCAAGCACTCACACACACACACACACACACACACACACACACACACACACACACACACACACATACACACACACACACACACACACACACACATTCACCATTCATAAGCCTGAGAAAAGATAAAACGTTTTAAGTTTTCTTTTAAAGTGGAAATAAACAACATTTTTTGTTTTAACTTATTATTATGAAGCAAATGTTGATTGCACAGTGTAATGGCTATAGAATAAAGATACCATCGACCTTTAGATTACTTACGCTTTCACTGAGCAAATTTGTCTGCCACTGGGTATAATCTTCCTGGAAAATAAAGGCTCCATTTACAGCACAAAGGAAGTGTGTCAACCACTGCACACATAACTATTGATATCTATATCCCATAATGATTTGATACAACACAACCTTGTGACCAACCTCTTTCTATTGTCTAATTGCTATATGGTAAATGTGAAATATTTCACAGCCAAATCTGATTGTATACTACTTATGTCTATGTATGATACATTTTAGTCGCATTGGCTAAACTACCTGAATAAATATGTTATTGATTTCTAGAGGGCTTTCTTCTATGCATCATAAATACTATTGTGTAAAAGGTAATTGTCCAATTGCTTGTATCACATGGTGGCTGTATTATCATGCATTGGTGTGGTAGAGAGCATATGAGAGGTATTTTTTGTAGGAAGCCACAACATTGTTTCTGATAAATGAAACTTTGTCATAAAGGAACTCAGCAAACTTATCACAGTGTAGAATGTAATTCTTCTGGAACTGAAAAAACGAAGGAAGCATTATTTTAAATGTTTATAATTCACTGAGAATATCCATCATCACATTACTTGGATATGTCGCAGCTAGTTTGAGATACTCATTGGTAAACCAGTTAGCATTAATGTGACGACTTTTAATAAATCTATTGGCACTCTGCACTTGGTAGTACGGATCGAATCAAAGAGGATGCAAAAGTGATCTGACATTAAATATGTCTGTTAGCAATACAACCATACACCTTGTAGCGTTTAATAGTTGAGTGACAGATTGTTTACTCCTGGATCATCGTCAGTGACCTTTTGGCATACACTCATCAAATGCTCTCCTGCTACTGAGAAATATTTTCAAGATTTGTTCAGTGAGGCTGTGAAGGATAAATATAATTCACTATTAACGCAATTATGTTGGTACAGCTTATCAAGAGGAAGAATTTCCAGATCTCACCTGGCTTGCTCACATTATTAAAAACATACACTTTTTTTTTGCCTGATTTGTTATCACAACATCTACACATTTTTGCACACAAAATGTACTGTGGCCACTTGAGTCAAGATCTTGATTCATTTGTGTCCATGTATAACCGTTATCTGGAATTTTTTCCATTCATTTCTGAACCTATTTGTTCCTTTTGTTACCCTCTAAACACAAACTATGTGTGTGTTTACTTCAGCATTTTCCAGCGTTTAAAAATGCAAAACACGTCTGTCATACACTTGTTTTTTAAGTCCAAATTTTGGAAGCTGTGACAACAACTGCGAAATTACTGCGAAAATAATCCAGTAAATAAATATATATTGGCAACTGCATGAACACCAATTTTAGTGAGTCTGTCATGACTCCACCATGGCAGGAAAAACAATACACCTACCCACAGAGAAAATAGCTACTTGGAATAATGTAAGAAAATTGTTAGACTTCTGTCTTTATTGTGTGATCAACAACACCTCAAATAATTATATAATCACAGCTTCTGTATGTTATAGTCTTGATTACACATCTTGTCTCAGAAGAGGCTCATTATCTGGCATTATTTATATTTTTCTGCCGCAGCTCAGCCACTCTGCCTATCACCTTCAAGTGCCTCCTTGAGAACAACCATATCGACAGACGCATCATCCGCTTTGTGCTGCCTGTGGGGGCCACCATCAACATGGACGGCACCGCGCTCTACGAGGCTGTGGCAGCCATCTTCATCGCCCAAGTGAATAATTATGAGCTAGATTTCGGACAGATCATCACAATTAGGTAAGACTGGCTACATTTTGACTGTAACTGTCACACAAAAAAAATTTGCATTTGATGGAAATGTTGTATAAAATCTAATAAATGTCAGCCGGTGTAGATTCCGATGAAAAACTCCACATATGGGAATCATCAATTTCAGTTTAATTCCCCAAGGAGTATTACTCATCCTGTGAAAACTGTTGTATTCTGTCCTCAGTGACTCTAAAGGCAGCTTTCTAAAGCTAGAAAAAAATAACACTAATGATATCATCACAGCTCGGAGACTACGTTTCAAACTAATGGAGTTTGAAAAACAGGCATTTAGCCTACTTGGGGTGTTTTGAGTACAACATGTGAATTAATCACGCCACGTCACACATTTAGTTTAATTCTGAATTAATAAAAAATATTATGGGATTTACTAGATACACATATATGTAAATGTCACACAGATTACGCCTCATATGAGCTTCTTAGTCTGATCAGATTTTTGCTAAATCAGTCTGGAAGCCCCGGGGACAGAGACAGACTGACAGATATACACACAGACAGACAGACAGACTGGCAGACAAAAACACTAACACCCCTCTCATTAACACTATCACATCTACCTTTTTACGCACAGGTAAACAAGTCTACACAGGTCCAGAAACATGCCTGTCCCTCCTCTGATTTGATGACATGTCCTACTGTAATAACATTAAGCAGACCTCTCCTCATGGCTTCAGTCTGTGCACATTCCCTCATAATCCCTTGGCGGTAAAACCCATATGACCTGTATTACTCATGTCCCTTGTCACGCCAGAATTATAATCATTTTTCCCTCTCTCTGCGTCCTGTTCCCGTGCCGTTTGGCTGCTGACCACAGAGCTGCTCCATCTGCATGCAAACCCATACCCCCCCCTCCCCAACCACCATTCTACATCCTCCAGCCCTCCACCCTCCTGTCCTGCATAGGGACAGTGTGTAAATTTGTGCTCAGAGTTCCAAGATCTTAGACAGAACATCCGCCACATTTGCAATCATGCTCCCTACATCTCCCGTTCTCCCTACACAGTGTTGGAAAAAGTATTCAGACCCTTTATTCAAACAAAAGTTATAATACTGCAGTGTAAACATATGAGTAAGTAAACATATAGTGAGTAACAAGCGTGGCATTGTAAAAGTACAGAGGTATCATCATCAAAATGTACTAACTTGGAAATATTCAAATGAAAATAAAGTATACTTAAAAATTGCATTGTAAGTGCACTTAGTTACTTTCTAACATTGTCCCTACTTCACAACCCCTCACAATGAAATCATAACTTTCCTTCACTTCATTAAGATGAAAGACCACATAAACGCCTTTAATGAGGCATTGAACATCATGTCTCTGTACATGATAGAAATAAAGGCATGTCCCTGTACATTATAGAAATAAATGCAATCTGCTCCTCTTTCTGTTCCCTCAGCATTACGGCCACTGCAGCCAGTATCGGTGCAGCTGGAATCCCGCAAGCTGGACTTGTTACCATGGTGATCGTGTTGACCTCTGTGGGTCTGCCCACTGATGACATCACTCTCATCATTGCTGTTGACTGGGCTTTGTAAGTAAGGGTTAATCTCTCTATATAGATGAACACAATCAAAACCATGATTTCGGGAAGTGATTATGACATCTTCCAGTATACAGCATCTGTATCTACTGATCTATTAATCTATAGATTCTATAGAGAAAAATACACACATACCATACTATGACCTCATACTATGAATAATTACTATTTTCCCAAATTTTCATTATGACTGACTTTTGATTTTGTCACCCAGGGATCGATTCAGAACGATGGTCAATGTGATGGGTGATGCCCTGGCCACAGGTATCATGGCTCACATCTGCAGAAAAGATTTTGTCAAAGAGGGCGAGCAGGTGAGAGCATGCAAGGACAAATCAATGAATACTGAGACTGCCAAGCATCCATTCTTGACTGGCTTCTCCCTTGTGTATAGGAACCTTTGTCTTTATCGGAATAACAGATGTGTGGATGAAGATCGATTGTTATTGATTGATTGTTTCTTTGTATGTAGAATGTCATTTCAATTTGTTGTGCAGCAGATTTAAAGGAATACAATAGCTCCAGATGTCCCCAAAAAATGATTATTTTCATTTTTTTTGCCTGTGGATGGAGCCAGGCTAGCTGTTTCCTCCTGTATGCTATGCTAAGCTAATAAACTCCCATAGCTCTATAGGCCTAGTTAATGCACAGACATGAAAGTGGTCTTCTCTTGGCAAGAAAATATAAAATGTTGAACTGTTCCTTTAATATGTTTCACCTTACCAGCAGCAGGCATGTACAGTAGTGTCTAGGTCTTAATTGAGTTCAATATAATCTAAACGTATGTTATGGTGCAAAATGGATTTTAGATCATCACATTTCATCATGACAACTGTAGTAAAGGCCTGCTGACATGTTTAACCATTATTTATAATGCACAAGCTTCAAGTTTACTGTTTCATTAAAATTATTCTGATAATGGTGAAAATCACAACCTCTGCCAGTGTCATCGTTGCCTTTATTCATGTGTTTTTTCTTTCCTTAAAAAAGCCCCAGAACATATCATTATCCCAAATTTTGATATAAGCTTTATGTACATATATGTTTTCAATTTTAAAAACAGACTCTGACTGAGTTTGCTGACACACATGACTTGCTTAACTAAATGATATAAAGTCCCTCTTCTTCTTCTTCTCATCTATGATCATTATGTCCACCAGGTGCCTCTGATCTGCGAGACGAAGCCCATGATAAGTATACAGCAGATGATGACCTACCAGAACCAGAAGAACGGCTGCTACCAGGCACCTCCACCGGGTAGCAAGCAGGACCACCTGTCCCCAGACGTGGCTCGCCTGATCCAGCTAGAGGAGGGGATTCGGCCGATTGAGAAGAAGAAACACGCTCACTCCTCTCACCACAAGAGAGAGCACAGGGACAAGGACCACTGTTCCGTCGACATGAACGGGCTGGAGACTAATGTATAAAAGCATCTGCCCTGCCAACAGCTACTAGCACATCCACAGCCGCTGGACCAGCAGGAGAGGAAGGCAGATTGAAGAGTTGAGGTGATTCAATTCACACACTTTTCCCCTCCGAGAAGGAGAGCGGCCAAGAGTGGATGACTGCAGATGACCCAGGAAAAAAAGACTTTTTTTTTTCCTACATAACCCTAAATAATGACCCACATTTGATTGTGTATGTTTGTGTGTGTACATATTTATCAGAGATGTATTATTTGGTACATGCTGTGACACTGTGCCACTCCGGCTGACAGATGTTTCAAACCACAGAACTGATCCTGTTTGAGGTTTAAATAACATCTTCCCACACATGTGAGTCAGCCTGTCTTTAAGGAGCAGAAATGGAGAACACAATAGATAATGTCAGATATAATTAAAGGAACCTCTCCCTCTGTGGACTGCAGAAAAAATGGAAACATTCACTTGTATCTCTTTTTATTCATTATGACATTTTTTGGTATGTTTTTAGCATAATATTAACTGGGTTTTTTTGTATATTTCACTTTTTGTCACTCTGTTCTCTATGATGAAACTAAAATCCTCTATTAGGAAGCATTTTTTCCAAAAGATTCAGTGACTCAGTAAACTGTAAAACAAAGAGACAGAGATGGATAAATCCATGTAAATTGAGTTACAAGGAAATCGCTGAAATCAGTATTTTAAACACACAAATGGAACTATTTCATTCATATTCAAAGAAAGAAAGAAATAGGGGTTCTTTACGATTTCCCATATTTTCTCAGCAACACCTTTTTCCCTGCACTTCTCTGCCTTGTTGTCTAATACCTACAGTACTGTACGGTCATTGCCAGAATCAGGGCAAAAATGATGATGAAGGTCATGATGAAAATGAAGACGACTGTTCGCCCTTGTGTTAAAGTCATGTCAAGTTGTCTTTGCAACCCATTGTATTCCCTCTTTGCCTTAAACAACCAAAGGAGAAGCATATGGGACCAGTGCGTTACTGATGTGCACCAAGACAAACTGCATTAAAAAAACCACACAACTCAAGTCATCATCCGCAGGTCACACTCTGAACTCTGTCCATATATATGTGATATATGCTGTACATGTACTGTATGTATTTCAAAAGTGAAAAAATGTAGATTTTACTACCATGTCAGTATGTTTCATGAGCTGCCATTCTGTAATTGTAAAAAGAAACATTTCACTGTAGTCCAAAATTTATAAAAATGTACCAACTCTGTAAAAAAAAAAGAAACCATCAAGAAATGAAAAATATATCAAAGACATACAAATAGTATTCTGTTTGACTTGTTTAATGGATTTGAGATTGAAAAATTGGAGTAACAAGATTGTTCGAGTGTGTCATAGCTGCAGGCACAAGTCTGGTGTCGAACACTTCAAGGACTAAAACTAAAAAACTTTATTTGGAAGTCTGACAAGCTGTGACATTCCCATGTATCAGCTGTCTTGAAAGATCTCTTGAAAATGCTACTGTTAACTCTCTGTTGCCTGAGCAGATGTCCTATTCAAACCGGAATAAATCCCAATGTAAACTAAAGCCAAGTGAGCTGTCAGATAGGTAAAGAGAAGAGATTTAAAAGATTACCAGTGAGTCCGAGCCGAGTGCACTTCAGGTGACTTGGCGCAACGGATGACTCATTAAAATTGGACTCAGCTAAAATCTCATATTGATGTACACAAATACACCACAATACATGATCTTGTCAATAATTGTTTTGAATACTTCAATACACTATATTATAAATTATTTTTCTCACTAGTTTTTTGTCTCTAAAATTACTGTAAAATTGACTTGTAACTGTTTTTAGGTGAGCTATAAGATATAATCTCAATAGTCGCCCTGCTGATTTAAAGCAAACGCTCTGAGAAGGAGCAACTAAAGCAGCTTTGGAACAAGACTAGGTTCAAAATGATGTAGAATGGCCATCACCAGGGCAACCTTGAAGAACAAATTACAGGAATTGTGTGCAATTGCCAGCCCACTGACCGAAGTGCTCACAAGAGGGTGACTAAAAGGACAGAACAGAGGGCTGTATTAAAGAAATGGTTGTACAAGGTTACTACATCTGCCAAAGACATAAAAACCTGTGGAGGCCAATGCACTCAGCCATCCACTATCCATCAAAAAATATCCCAAGAAAACAGAGCAGATGTAATTGTAGAGCACTACAAAGTGTGTGTTGTGAAGTGGAACACATATAAGCCTTTACATCATGGCTACTTATCAAATAAATTGAATGTCTTGATGCCTTTTAAAAATAGCTATTTACATACCATAGAGCACGGTTGTTATGGTTACATAATTGGTTTATTTCAGTATTTCTGAAAGCTAATGAATCATCCTGGACTGTCAATACATATGTACTTCAGCACCTCCTAATTATTATAAAAACTCATGACTTCTTTGTTTTCATTCATAAACTACAGCTCCCATGATTCTTTTATGTAAGTGTCCTGTCTAAACAACAGGGTAGCTAAAGGTTGGCTTCCTTATACATTCAGATATAAAGTGAGACGAATGTAATTTTTAAGAAGAAATAACATATTCTTCAGCTTACAAAAAAAGTCCAACCCAACAGACTTACTAAACTCACAACCGGGCTGACGGTTCCCTTTTAATTGCTACTGTACATGGTGTCAGAAGTGACTGACTGGATGCCTGGAAGTTCCAACCATCAAAACTCTCTGATTTCACCAGTATGAATGGTTGTTTATCTGGCATATTGGAAAATGTTTTTCAAAAGTAACTGCTCAAACCTCTCCCTGAAAGCAGTGGATGCGCTGGGACAGGGGAGATAGCAGTTCCATGCTAAAAGATCGGCAATGACAGACAATGCCAGAGAAAGCAGGAACATGGTGAATTAAACACTCTATTGCCTGCTCTTGCTCGAATAGGCAACATGGGAAAGCACAGTGATCTGACGTCATCAGCATTGTTAATAAAGAAGCAGGTTAAACTCACAGATGGGCTGACAGGTTCTTTGTTAATCGCTACTGTACGTGACATTTTCTATTTTCTCCAGTTGCTCTGGAGAAACAAAGGAAAAAAGGCTCCATACCTTAAAAAAAACAGCAAAAAAGGATCACATCATGTATCGGTCTTTCATAGGACTTTATTAACAAAGGCAGCAATCAATGGCCTGTAAGCCTATAGATTGCTTCGTTAATAGGCTGACGGCTCATTGCTTGCCGCCTGAATATCAGTGCAGGAGAAGCGCACCTGTTTCATAATGTGCTCAGCAATCAAGATGCTTATTCTTTCCTGCTTATGGTCCCATCTCACTCGCTCTCAGTCAGGTCTCCCAAAGACCTGAGAAACTGACCTAAGACAATATTGGCTAATTAAGTGAAATTGAATGTGCCATTACCCAGTAAATGCCACTTTCTGGCCACATTGAATCACTTTCTTTAAATGATAATACAATCTTCAGTACAGTGATCTAGTATTTTGGTGTTCAGGAGCTTTAGTGCATTGTAGTCACTAATGAACTCTGAATTTCCTCATAAGTGAAAGCAAAATTTTCTTTTTTATTGTTTTTCCTGACTGTTTCAAAAAGGCTGTGTCCGAAGAGGGGTCTAGAAAGAGGAAGGGATGGCTTAAAACTGTATTGTATATCTAATGATTATGTCAGTATATAGTAGCACTTACCCAAGATCACAGGACTGTTTGTTTGACTGTACAAAATCAAACTTCACTGTCTTCATATGTGGGATGTTAGATGCACTCTGGCATCTGACTCATACTGTACATACTGTGCCTGTGTAAAGTCCACACCGCAGTGTCACTTTCAAATCTCATATTCACAGTTGTTTTCTTGCAGGCAGAAGGTGAACTTTTTTAATACTGTATGCAGAGGACCAATGGACTGAACAAATAACAAAGTCCAGGCCTTTGCACAGCTTGCCTCTCACTCAAATAGAAGCAAATCCAATATATCCTTTTCTTTTCCTTTCTTAGAAAAGAAAACTAGCAAGGCTGAGCTTCTGAGTTGACTTGCGGCGAACAAAGCCTGAAAAGCCCTCGCTTCACTCTCCTTCACCCCTTCACGCTGTAGTTGATACTATATATCCCATTAGCCCAGTTCTGATGGTCAGTGAGACAGGCCAGCCGTGCAGCTTGTGTAACATACATCGACATTTGGCCACAAGGCCACCTGGCAGAGGGAGAGGATGGAGGGCAGAGTGGGCTAAACGGAGTTGGCAAGAAAGGAGCAATTATGAACGCAGGCTGGATCTAGCAGAAGGTGCGCAGTGGTGGGCGGAGGGTGCAGGCCTTCAGGGAGAGGTTTGGATAAACTCCATAATAAATAGATAAATGGAGGGGAAATAGAGAAAGAGGGAAGTAGGGCACAAAGGCTGAAAAACAAACAAACAACTGAAGTACTCTTGTTTGAATTCTAACCAGTGAAAATCCTGAGAGTGTATGATACAGTGAAAGAGTACATATGTAAAGCAGAACTATAATATGTGTTAAATTGGATTTGTTGTTAGGATTAATGGAGAATGATGGCCTTATTGCAAATAAATCAACTTAATCTGGTGGAGTTTTTATTTTTCTTCTTAATCTGTAGTCCAGCAATTTGATTTGATCTGATAAAGCCCTGAAACATCCCTCAAAAAGTGCGATAAACCCTCCAAATAAATAAACTACCTCTCACATTCGCAGTGGCCGAGTACAAACACAACCTCCTGACTCTGGTAATCCAATGCATTAGGCACTCTCTGCTCTTTGGTTAGGCTCGATGTTTGTCAAGATTTGAGTGGGACAGATTTGCTAACAGAGAAAAACTGTTTCGAGTTCAAGCAAAACCAGAACTTTTAGCTTAAAAGATATTCTGAATCTGCAACAGAAGTGATATGAACCTAAGGTACATTTGACCAATAAACAGGTTTTCCTTTGCGTAGTATTTTCAAAGCTGCATGCTCTTTGGTTTGGCAGTCTAAATAAGAGCAACCAATCATGGGACATGCATGTTTTATAAAGTATGGCGTGAAGGATCAGAAATGTAGTGGTACCAGTCAAATTCTATATCATTATAATAGTGTAATGTTAGCAGCAACACTTGTTTGGTCCAGACTGCATTCGATTCTTCATGTAAGCTTTTCCACAAGGCGAACAATTATATTATTGATTTAAGCAAACTTAACACACCAAAGAGCTTCACCTGATCAATATGTTTCAATAAATGATTCCTAGTGTATTTGTGCATGAATGATATTCAACAGAAGTACACACACACCCATACATCTATATAGGTTTGTAATGACATTTACCAAATTATAATAATGTGGAAATAAATTAATCTTATTCCATTGAATCAAATATTCTCTTAATATTTTACGTAGAGGAAAATACTGAAAAAAAGCATTTTTCTTAAGTATTTGAGATCCAAAGCCGTAACAGATTCCTGTAAAATTAAATATATTCATCTAGATGATCCCAATATGCCGATAGGAAAAAATCGTGCCATAGTATGATGAAATAGAAAGACAGTAAATATGAATATAATCACTGCACAGCCCAAAAAAGTTGTTATTTTCAGTTAAAGATTTATTTGTTTTTTTAAAAATTAGATGATTGCTATGATTTACAGACATGTATTCTTTAGAAAATTATCTATCAAAATAGCTCAGGCTAGAAGTGGCAGAAATCAGAGGCACATTGAGTGTTTTGACTACATTATTAACAAAATACAGAGGAGCTACTCACTTTTCTTGAAATCTGTTGTTGCATACATTGAAGCGGCAGAAAAAACATGCAGCTCCTATATGTAACGACTCACTGGATGTTTCTACAATTTGATTTGAAGGTAATGGGCCAAGATCCAACAATGTGGAGCTTAACGACAAACCTGATATCAAAGTAGCAGCTGGAATCGAAACTGTATTGATCGTCTTCTAAAACTAAACACATTATTTTAGTATTCAGTGAGCTTGTTGATTAGCAAAATTACAGTTTCCATAGGAGGGATGAAGTTTTCCAATCAAACTTCTGCAGGGTCTCACAGTTTGGCTTTGCCTGGGGCAACCTGGAGGTTCTGTAGCTTCATAGCCATGCCCATGTTCCCTGTGATCTTCAGCTTCCCTTTGAAGAACGCCTGAGGAAACAGCAGTTCAGAGGAGAGAGATGAACTTGTGGCTCCAAGAAAAGACACTTTTAATAATTCAACTGTTACTGAAAGAGTGTAGGCTATAGAAAACATACTTTTTTTTAATAACCAAAGTGACAGTGACATATTGGAGGAAATGCTATTTTTAGAAGTGCATCACTAAAGCAGTCCAACAGCAGGGTAGGATGACAGTTGACCAATCAGAGCTCGTATCCCTCATGAGGGGCAGTAAAATAATAAAATGGGGCGAGGACTGTTTGTGGGTGTACTGGACTGAGCATATTTCTTTGTGTTGACATTGACATACATGTTTTAAATAAATAAACTACAAATAAACAAAATAAATGAAAAGTGTTGTTTGTTTTTTTTTAGAGTTTGGCAAGCACTGAACTAGCACAAACCTAGTTTTCATTTTTTGGGTTTTTTTTCCTGTTGTTGCTGGATGAGGGTGTTGCTTGTTAGCCTCTCACAGGTAAGCTGTATGTGGGTTGTTATCCAGCTCTCTAACCAGAGCTAGTTTTAGGACAGGTTTATACATTTCCCCACACAGCTGGTGCCAACAGACTAAAAAGGTGCTGAGAGCTGATTGAAGTGTTGTGTTTTTCATTTGTCATTAATTTACCATCTTATACTAGTGACTTTCTGTTGTAGGCTACATACATGTGACTTAATGGTTAATCCTTCCTATTGGTATCAGTATCATTTAGATGTAGCTATTATATGCATTTTACTTCTGCAGTATGCAGAGGATCTCTAATAAAGATATCTGATTTCCAGTGAATACAGTAGTATGGGCAGACATGCAATCTTCAAACGTCCCCTCTGTCAGCACAATATATATAAAATGAGACATTTACCATATTTCTGAGAGCTCATCATGAGGCCACTAACATGCAGGCCTCAGTCAGTCAGGGTAAATAATGTCTTATCCCAAAAGAAGTCGTCGTCTACAGGCTCACCACAGGGGTGTGTCCTGTCCCCATTATTGTTTATTTTATATACAAATGACTGCAGAAGTCACCACAATGACAGGCACTTGAAATTTGCGGACGACAGTCCTAGTCAGTTTGCTCCAGGATGGAGAGGTTGACCATGGGCCAGTTGCAATGGACTTTGTGGAGTGGTTTGACAGCCATTTCCTCAAGTTAAATGTTCAGAAAATGAAGGACATGGTCATTAATTTTAGGAAAATACCACAACCAGCTCGCCCAACCTTAATCAAGAGTATAGCTCTGGAGATGGTTGGTTCCTATAAGTACTTGGGGACAGTGATCGATAAAAACCTGACACATGACCTCAATACATCAACAATCTCATCAACGAGATTATACTTTCTGCGCAGACTAAATTCCTTCAATGTTGACAAAACTTTGATGGTTTAATTTCATAGATCTTTTATTGAGTCCATTTTAACGTTTTGCTTAATTTCGTTTTATGGAAACTTGTCAGTAAAAAACAAAAATAGTCTGTTAAAAATTGTAAAAGAAGCCAGTAAGATAATTGGAATGCAGCAGCTCTCTCTCTCTCTCAGAGATCTTTGACAGGCGTGTTTTACAGAAAGCACGGTCAATCTTGTCCAGCTCTGATCACCCACTTTTGGAGGAATTCATTCCTCTGCCGTCTGGACGGAGATATAGGCTACCTAGAGCACGAACAAATAGGTACAAATGTTCCTTTGTTCCACGTGCAATCAATGCAGTTAACTTGTACAACCCCTAAATGCACTGTTCGTGTGGCGAGACTCTTTTGATACTTTTACTTTTTATTCCGATCGTGATTGTTTCTTATCAAGTTTGGTTGTGCTGTATGCTGAGATTATGTTTTTTTATGTCACTGTTTATTTATTTATTGTTGTTGTTTGTTGTACTGTCACTGCAAACCAAATTTCCCCTCGAGGGACAATAAAGCTCTGAACTGAACTGAAATGACTCAATGGAGTGAAATCTGTCAATAAATGTTAAATATAAGACTTTTTAAACATTTAACTTGACTGTTTATACACAATTGCACATACCGTTTGTGGGTTCAGCTTTCCTGTCATAAGATCCAGAAGATCCTCATCACTCATGGCTATGGTGCAGTCTGCCTTTTTACCTAAAATAAAGACAAAAGGAAGAAGAATGTATTTATAATACTGCTACAACATATCAAACGTAATACAATTCAAATACAATTCATATTTGCTGTTCCTTGTACAGTACACATATGACGGGAAATGAAAATAACTCCAAAATTACTTTATATGTAATATTGGATATATTGAAGAAAAAGATAAAAAAGGTAAATGTTAAATCACTATTATTGCAATACTTCTATACTTTGAATGTCACCATCAGCCTGTTGAGACAGGATACAACCTTTTCCATCATCATAAAAATATGATTTCTGCCTCAGGCGTAGTGATGTATCAATATGTTATTGATCAGGCATCAAAGCGTGAATTCAGATGAAATTGTTTTTTTATTTTTTCTGCAGAAACAGCATGCAATATGTGTGCGGTGAATTGTGCGTCCCATACAGTCATACGGCCCTTTAAAAAATGTGTTGCAATAAACTGATGCCTCTTTGACATAATCTAAATAAAAAGTGATCTTGCTTTAAAAAGGCAGTACTCAAGGCAGATTTATGAACCATACACTGTACTGTTCAATAAACAGTATATGGACTATATGTGTGTTGATCGAGATGTGTACTGTATAACTCAGGTACATATTTTTTTACATTCTGCAGCTTGGCTCTCTCTCTATTGACTGATGTGAAATGGAAAGAAGACTTAGGAGAGATGGATGATGTTACAAGTGCCCTGTAGTTTTTTCACGTACAACCTAAAGCTATGAATGCTATGACATTCAATGTTTTTCACACTGCGTGAATCCTTGAAGTTTAATAAACATGCTGAATGCATTTCCTTCCTCACAAAACACGGGCAAAATCCAGTTATTACATATTTAGTTTATGTTCATGTTTTTGAAGTTGCAGTCTTCTTCTTCCCAGCCTTTGTTGGCACATTGATGTGCATGTGTGTCCTTCTACACATACACAATACAAACAAAAGAAGGAACTCGTTAAAACATTGCTTTATATCCTTATTTGTGTAGTATTTTACACACTACATCTTTCAGCTCTATTAAGAATTCTCTGCTTTGCAAACACTGACATTAGGTCAGTGAAGCCATCCTTTATTCGCTTAGGCCAAATTTGGGCCAATGTTAGACCAAGATCATTGGCACAGTTTCATCTGTGTGTATCAATGTCATAGACCCAGAACAAGAAAAGACATTTGCGGCTTGCACAGATGACTGAAATTCCACTTGAGCTTGCTTAGCTTTTAAATTTTGAATTTCAATAAGGTATGGTTACCATTTAAAAACTGTACCACTTTACAAGAAATGAAGGTTAATCTGTAGCTAATCTATCTCATGACATTACAGAATCATGATGCTTCATTTTCAAAGGAAACTGGACTCATCAGAGAGGGTTCATCAGCTGTGACTGACTGCTGGGGAGTCCCGGGCGGTGTACCATAATCTGTGTAGCATACTGTACCCCCAACATGTAGGCATACACATATATTAAGGCCCAATCCCAAACCAGCCCTTATCCCCTCGTCCTATCCACCCTCCCTTCATTTGTGTGTTCATGTGGAGACTGGCCATATTAAGGGCTGTCCCAATCAAATTACCGGAGTGTAAGTGGACTGCGAAACCCTTTAATAGTGAGTCTGCATCGGTGCAGGCTTACGATTGTCCTAACAGGAAGTGCATGTGCAACAGGAGAATGATGGAAACAAGGTACAAATGTAAGAGTTCCGTCTTTCTACTCTTTGTTTTACTGAAGATAAAACAAAAATGAGGGAATATCACTTTGTCCCTAAAGTTGCTTGACTTCTACCAAACTCACAAACGCCTGTTTGCACACAAAACCTACACAAAAGTACATCAGTCAAATTTACCTCACATTTCACTCTCATGGTTTTAGATTGTATGTATTCACAGGGACAGTGTAAAAGGTAAGGCAGCTCTTAAGGCTGCATAAAGTGTGAAATAGCATAACAGCCATGAAGCATACCATCTATCTGTGACCATAGTGATGGCAGCGTCCTTGTTCTGGTAGAGCAGCAAGGCCATCCCATAATTTGGCTATCCATTCTTACCCTCCTACATCAGCACATACTAGCTTTCTTTTGTTTTGCAGAGGTTGTGTTTTACTCTTGTCCACCCTGAGATGTGCTGTGAAGGAAATCTGCTACTGTATATTGTGCTCAAGGACAGATGCAGTTTCTATCAGACTGGGATCTTCTATATGTTAATACATATATATACACACACACCTTGTTCTTGCCTCTCAACTATATACAATAATTCTAAAAAAAATAAATAAAGAAGATAAAGCTTGAATAACAAATACAAGCTACAAATCATTCACCACAATGATGCAATCAAACACTGTATATGTTTAACATCTCTTACTTTTCAAATAACAAAAATATAACAACAAAAAACACTGATTTTGAATTTCTTGTTGCACAAACTGTGCAGAAGGGCAACTTATGACATCCCTGAACATTTCAGGAACATTCAATCAGATGAAAAAGCAATGGTAAACTCAGAAATAATGGCTTAGATCCATTAGATACAGAGAGCATCACAGAGGGAGTCGGCCTAATGGAAACAGTCAGGTGGCTATTTAGTTGCATGTGTGTGTGTGTGTGTGTGTGTGCGTGTGTGCGTGTGTGTGTGTGTGTGTGCGTGTGAGTTTTCAGTTAGTTTCATGTTTTGACATGAAGTGCATTATCACTCTTTAAATCCATCACAGAGGCTATCTAAAAGATCAATTCAGTTATTTGGAAATTGAGCCAAATCTTGTAATGACTGCCTTGGTATTAAAATGTTAAGTACTGTATAGGAGAGCTTCACACACCTGTAGAATTGCATCTCACTAATACACATCCAGATGGCGGAAGCAATCCCCGACATCTGAACCCAAAACACAAATCAATCTTATCCTCTTGAAACAAAGAAATACTTTTGTGTATTCAAACTATTTTTAAAAAAAATTAATTTAATTTGCCTGCACTGTTGGTTAAAAATGTTTCTTAGTGAACAGGAAATCAGACTCCCTGCCTTAAAAAGACAATGGCTCAACAAAGTCACTTATCAATAACTGTACTCCAGAGAAGATCCTTCATTGTCATAAAGGATTGTTGCAGCTTTCAGGAAGATCCGGGAGGCTTTTATGAATGCCTTACCTTTAATTAAATGTGTTGACTGACATTTGAACCCACGGAAATTCTTTTCATTACCTCTACATCTACATTCCCATGTATACATGTGTTTCTTTCATCTCATTCTAATTGCATTGACTTGGAACTCTGGAGAGTGCAGTGTCAAGAGACTGAACAGCAGAGAGGGGATTTGTGGTCCCACTTCACCTACTTCCAGGGAGCCGTGGAGAAGTAAAGAAGTCTGTAATATTCTTTGTAGTGTGTTGTATGCTGAACGTGATGAAGGCCACAAGCCATTCTTTATATTAGAAGTGCTGCTGAAGTTTTGACCCCTTCAGGAGCATGAAAGACATACAGTTTTGAGTGGTGGACATAAAAGTACTCATCCAATAAAGAGATCTTTGCGACAGAAAGCACCAGTAGAGCTTAACAATTTAAATTATAGATACAAACCTGGATCATTGCTGACAGAACCTTTGCCATTTTTCACATCCACCACCCAAGTCGCCTCCTTCCCATCTGGTCCATCTTTCACTTTGAAAGCAAACACTCCGCCAATCTTCTTGACGACTTTCTCTCCTTCCTGCAGGGAGTCAAGAAAGGGTTTTTTTAAGCTCCATGAAAAAGATCTTGTAATGTGATGGCTGTAGCAGCTGCCCACACACTTCAAATTAAATACCTAAACCATTTATTGTAATGTGACGAGAGCTTCTTGAAGCATTTAAATCAAAGACGTATGGTTAAGTCTCTGAATAATTACCTCAGCTAAAATGTACTGCAAATGAACTACAATGACACACAAGGGATAATCATGACTAAAGCTATGTAGGTGTAAACCACTTTTACGCCTGTAATGAAGTGATAAAATGACTGTCAGGTTAAGAAAACTAAGAGATGAAAAGTAAATACTATGATTCGAACGGCTTTACAATGAGTATGTTTGCCGGCTATGATTACAGTGTTAGAGTCTCCTATAGAGCTTCTGAACGCATCTTGCAGAGATTCAAACATGTTCTTTGTTCAAATATGAGGCCACACCGAACCTCGCTCCTTATTTATTTCAGGGAAGAAGGAGACGAGATGTGTTGGCTTCCCAGCGCCTTGCGCAGAGTTCACTGTGACTGAACTTTGATCTGCAAAATTGGGATTCTCTCTCCGACGTTCGGTCCAACGAGGGAAGGGTTGGGACTGAATCCTAGTTCAGAAAGTATTGATTGTGTACATATCATTGTTCATATAATTGAATGGGAAAATGCAGGAGGGCTTGATATAAAAAGGGTATATGGTCAGCTTGTGTACCTTTTTCCTACCAAGAAAAAAAGACAAACACCCTGTCCTGAAAACAATGCTTCTAAAAAAAAACACCCACTACAAAGAGGCAGGTTGTAAGCAGGAGTGACTAGAATCCAAATCAATCATATATTTCACATTTATAATCTTGCCACTAGGCATTTCAGCAGCAGGGAGCTGACCACTTCCACATATGATTATCATAGCTATCCTCTGCACTCCAAGGGTTTAGAAGCGATATAAGAGGCCATTGGCCACTGTCACATGCTGGTTATAACTGGCAGATCGATGATAAAAGCCAAGCTCAAATGGTTTCCAGGTGGTCAGTGTCATTTCAAATAATTCAGTTCAGAGAAGCAAATGAATACATATTCTAACACAGGCCTGGGTGCTTTGTGACAAAGCGTGCCGACCTGTCAAGAACCATTTGTACCGTATGAAGGTTGCCTCACGTAAAAGCCTAAATAATCCACATTAATTATTGGCCTGCCTCGCCTTTTCTGATACGTCAAAGCACAATTACTATCCTTGAATACACAGTGCAACCATTATTAACCATGTTTTTCGGGGGGGGGTTTTGTCCGAACATCACAACAGTCATGCCATACAGACATGAATATAAAATTGTTACATGAAAACAATGCCTAGTCAGTGTTGAATCATTTAAGAACTGCAGTGTTGCAGTCAGGGTCAGTATTCATCTTTCATCCATAAAGCAAAGATATTTTTGTACTGTGTTTGCTGGATAGTGCTCTATAAATAAGGATGATATTATTGCTGTTTTATTGTAACAGCTCATAGTGTACCTTCAAATATCAATGCTTTAAAAAAAAATAATGGACAATGTTCACAACAGTGAGTCATTGCTAGCTGTTATGGTCAGCAACTCTATACTTTTTAAATGGTATGAATAACATTGTGCATATTTTACATGACAATGAAAAAGTAAAAAATAAAAACCTCAGTTGTTTGTTTCTACTTTGTAACCGCTTTTTCTATAATTTGATGAAATACTAATGAGCATGTAATATTGCCTTTGCCTAAAACACAACAATAAGTAGTCTAAAAGAAGAGAAGAGATAAGGATGTATTTAATTGGACGCAGACGTACTGATATCCCAAAATTAAACACAAATCAGCGAGATTAAAGTGTGAGCTTCTCTTAGTTATAGCATGCTGGTGTACCTCCTGTAGATGTTTTTCCATCTCTTTGAATACAGGATAAGCTTTAAACCCCTCCAGACTGCTGCCTGAGCTGGTGGGAACTGCGGCTATGTGGGATCTGTGGAAGCAGACAAAAGTACTCACTATGTGAACACAAAAAAAAAAAAGTTTCAGCTAGTTGAGGCTCAACCTTTATTAAGTTACATGAGAGGCTGTATAAACAGGATAAAGCAATATACTGTTCCTACAGCGTAAAAGCCAAATAATGAAGAAAAGAACTGGAGATGTCATAACGCAACACTCACCTGGCCCCCTGTGGGAATCCCATCCTGTACAGAGTGACAACCACAGCTCCTCCTAAGCCAATGTTGTGTTGCAAGGCCACTTTTGCTCCTGGAACCTGCCTCCTCTCGGCCTGTCCGCGGAGCTGCCAGCACAGCTCTGCACACTGGGCCAGACCTGAGGGACCAGGACAGAGGGTGAGGGTGACATAAGTCATAGACAGGGATGTGGTGAGTGTAAGAGATTTCTAATTATGCAGCCCATACGTCTTGTGTTGAAATGGTTTATTTACTTGATCAAGGAGAAGTGAATGAATAATCAGTACACATTATGTTCTGATGCTCCCTTCAATTCTGAAGTTTCTGTCCTCCGGGGATAGACTTTAAACCACACAGATAATGCCACAGGTTGAGCCATACCCAAATATGGGCAGATCCAACACACAGAATTTAGTGTACTGGTCTATAGACAAAACAGAGCTTAGACGCCACTCAGGACCTTTGTCCTCCATCCAACACAATATCAAACCTCTGACTACAGTTGCCTCTACTCCGTTCAGGGAAGCAGGCAAACACATATCTGACCTCGGCTGCTATAGCAACACTATCAGAATGCCTCCTGTTTTCCCCAAAAGCAGCAGACTCACTGCTTACCACTATCTCAAGGGGAGACGATGACCGCAGAGCTTCGTTTGACCCAGTGCATGCCAATGATTGACGTAAATGATGTGAGCAGTGAGGACCTGGTAATGTAATTTATGGCTGATGAAGCTGAAACACACACACACACGCATACACAAACTGGATACACAGGAGGTACATTAAATAACGTGAAAGGAGGAAACACAAAAACTGGTGGAGAGGTTTTGCTGTTATTATCAGAGTCTACTTTGCTTCATTATAGTTTAACGTGTGTTGATTCAGTCTGTGAATTGCAGTTCCAGGAAAATTCCACATATTGTAGGTCAAACAGCCCTCAAGAGTACTGTTATTACTAGAATATTTACATTAACTGAAGTTAGGGTCAGGGTTAGCATGTGATTGCTGCATCTGCTGCTGCCCGACTGGCCCAGCATGAAGTGCTGGTGATTTACGTATGAAGTGGCCATCCAAAATCAATGGTAATGCGTTCAAAATGTTGTATACATGCTCATGTATACATCATATGGCCGTGGCCCATATCAGTCAAATCAGCGTCATACAAGAAACTCACTGTACAGAAATATTTCTTCAGTTCACGGGTTATTAGCCAAAATTAACACTTAATAACTGAACACATGGTGGTGCTATTGAGTACATGCTTTAATAATAATGTTGAGCACATCTCCATGTGGCAGCTGTGTATCAAGTCGGATTACTTTAGCATGTATAGTATTCGATGAAGATGTGCGCACTCCCATAGACGGCTGTTCAAATCATGACTTCAGCAAAAACGTATATCTCAATAACTTTAACTTATCCTTAAGAAAAAGTAACAGTCCCCATGAGACACACATATGCTTCACATGTGAAAATTAAAACGACGTGTCTGTTTGCATAAATGTGTGAGTAGATGTGATCCAAAACAGACGACGAAAATCAGCAGGTTAAGAGCACCTGTGTACGTCTGCACTTTTTTCACCTTCAACTGTACTGATTGCGCCTTAAGTTGAGTTCCAAGTCACAAAATGGATCTTAAACGGGCGCACAGGTGGCAAGACCTCGAACCACTGGACCATTTAGATATAAAGTTACCTGACAACACGGCGGCTCCAGGATGGTTAAAATTGTTTTGGGATGGTGGTGAAAAAGGTAAGTCTGGAGCCCTAGGCTGAGATACACTAAAACACTCCTTAGACTTGAGGTGAAACTGCAGTCAGGTGATAATTCTCTGTGGGTTTGTAACTAACAAGTTAGCTCTAAAAAATAGTGTACAGTCATTTGATCCAGTGTGAACTTACAAATACTGATCATAGCCACTTTTGCACAGTGATCAACTGAATTTGACCATGACATGTGATTGAAAGTTCCAGGAAAAGCTGTAGGGGAACATTGAGGAGTATATTTATAATTAATCTAAAAAACAAAGCAGGGCAGCATTGTAGCATGGTTGCAGTTTTTTTCCCCCATTTATCATTTATGGATTTTTTTCTAATTCTATTTTAGTTTTTTGCACAACAATAAAAAAATGTACTTTTGTAACCAAATAAAGCAGTGTGTATTAACACTTTGAGGAATTAATTCTCCTTTTTGTAAGACGCTAATATCTGTGTTTATAATAATCTTCAAAAGCATCTGAATTTAGTGTTTTGTGTGACTAAAGAAAGCAAATAATGCCTGAAATTATTTCTAGTCTAAATATCCAGTTGCAGTAAATTGATTTCTTTCTAATAAAACTGTGAAGTGAAGTGAAGTTGGCTCCTAATATGACAACTGACTCCCTAATCACGCAAGGGTCAACTCCTGCGCTAGCGTTATAGCTAAGCATTTCATCCCATCTGCTTAATGAGCTTGTGCATTTCTCCATTATCCCAATAAGCTAAAGGACTTATGTGTAAAGACCTCTTCATGGTGCGTCTTTCACCTTCGGCAGCACTCTCCTAATCTTCTCCACGCAGACTTGTTTGTTTGCAAGCAATTTTATCTAAATGCCAATTAGGATTTTAAGTTATTAAAATAAAGAGCAACTAGAGCCTCTAGAAATCCCTGTGGACAAATATTTCTTACTCAATGAAAAGGGAACTTTCAGGGTGAGTATTAAAAGCCTTCCATTAAACCCTCCTGAAGAGCAGATTTCAAAAGTGCGTGACAAATGAAGAGTTAAGGCATGTCACAGTTTACAACAACAATCACAGCGCTGCTGAGATTTCAAGGTCCCTGGGTGTCATGTCAACACATGAAAATCCTGCGCTACTGAGGTGGCACACACTGGGGTTCCCCGCACAGGTCATTCAATTAGCCGTCAATATCTCGGCTCACAGTGTTCCTGAGGGAAGAGGTCAGAGTTTTACAACTAAGATTAGGAGCAACACCACGGATCAGACAGAGTTAAGCTGACTGGGGCACTCGCACAGCGTGACCCTGGAGACAAGTGGAGTATTGATGACTTGGACTGGGGGGGTTAGGGTTAAAATAATGAGTTCGAGGTCATAATGGCTCATATTGTTGGGTTTGATGCAGGACAGGAAGGTCAGCAGGGAGAAAGACAAATGAAGAAGGAAAAGAGAGAAAACAGCACAAGAGCGAGTGTGTGTTTGTCTGTGTCAGTGCACACAAACTTGAGCAGCTGTGACTAGAATATGATCAAAGTGTCTGCCATCTCACATGAAGGCTAAGAAGGTTCACTTTTGCCAAGTTACAATCCAGGCAACCATCACTGTGAGACACATGCCACCTGGTGGCCAGTGTGGAAATAGTTTGGCAAAGAATCAATACCACAGTGAACCCATCAACAATGCTTTTTTTACCCTGATTCAGGCTGGAATAAAGTAATGTGGACACTTTCCTACATATGACAAGAGGATCAGCATACCTGTGGCACCCAGAGGATGTCCTTTAGAGATGAGACCACCACTGGGGTTGACCACAAACTTGCCACCATAAGTGTTGTCCCCTCTGTCAATCAGCTCTCCCGCTTTACCTGCAGAAGAAGGTACACAGCAGTGGAGAGTGTGAAACTTACAGTATAACATTATTACATGTTAATATCATCAGTACATGCATGGTATTAAATACGTTCTGAGTTGATTCAAGCAAAAAAAGGATGAAAACATCATTTCTTTATTGATGAGGAACATGTGAGATGTAAGAAACGGAACAAAATAAAAAGGGAGACCCTATAAATAAAATACAAATATTATAAATACTACAAAGTTAATCTAACGTATGTATGTAATTATGTGAATGCTACACTAAAACACATGCCTATGTCTAGAAGGGAGGAAGGAATCCTGGAGGGCCAATCTACAAATTATACTAATAGCAACTAATGAATGTTAACTAACAGCAACAACATATTCCCTGCCTGATGTATTAAACCTAAAATATTTTATATTTGTGCTGAACACATCTCTGCAGTCAAAAGCACCACTTGGCAAGTGTGAAAGTAGCCAGTTGTACAGTATAAACTCATCTCTTAATTCACATCTCAGGTAGTAATGCACAAGAAAGCTTTTTGTAAAATATCTCGAGTGGATGGACAGTCTTTTTATGAGCTGTCAACAACAGTGGTGTAGCTGTCGGCTGATAAGGTCAGGTGTGTCAGTGCAGCAGCAACAGTCAGAGGCCTACTTTCTGTTGCCTCCAACTCCGTGTGATTGCACAATTTGTAAAGCTGATCAAATAAAACAGGTGTTGGGGATAAGAGATTTGTTGTGAGGATCAGGCCTGACACAGATACCTGGGTTATATATACCTTTGATCCCCTGTTTGAAAGAGAAAAAAAAGACCTCAAGTCCCACTTGTACAATAATCCTAATGCCTGGATGTTTCAACAAGATCTGCAGTGATTTGCGTGACACAAGGCAGGCAACGGTTTAATCAATTAAGTCTTAAAATACTTATTGCTGTATCTCACACAGGAAGGTTTCATGTTCTATATATATAAAGCATCAGTCTGACAGGTAAATACACTCAAAACACAATAATACGAGACAGAGTACTACAGGTTAAACTTGAGAGAATTGGGCAAATTATATCTAAATTCTTGTTTAATTGGTCAATCTACACTATAGGATCCTTTGTTTTGTGCCTGGTCATTTAGGGCTATGTAGGGAAAACCCTGATGTGGATATAAGCATAATAACTCAAGGACATTTCTAATCCAGTGACATTTTTATGTCTATATATTCTCCTAAAAGAAGACAAACTTTTCTTCAAACTGTTGGATGTTAATGTAGGGTAATAAGAGCTGCAGCAATACCTTCAGGGCACAGCCCCAGAGCCTCGTACGTGATGAGCTCATTGGCTGAGAAGCAGTCATGCAGCTCGATCACATCAACATCACTGGGCTTCAGACCCGCAGCCTCGTAACACTTCTTGGCGGCCAATCGAGACATGTCATATCCCACCTGACCAGAAAAACCCCCACAAAGAGATATGTTGAAAAATGTATTAATAGGATACATTCAGACATTCAGGCGGAGTCAGGGGGGGTAAAACTGTACTAAAACTTTCCTGTTCAGTCATCATCATTTAAGTTTAATCATGAAAAACTGGTTGTGATCCACAGCTGTGCAGTTATTCATGTGAGTATTACCAAAAAAGTTTTCAGTAAAAAAGGATTTCAACATTTCTCACCATCTTAATGCAGCTGTTTTCATTAAAGGTAGAAGCGGTATCTGTCACCATCTCTTGAGCTACGATCTCCACTGCTTGGTTCTCCAGATGGTGACGCCTGACAAATTCCTCGCTCACCAAGACTGCTGCTCCAGCACCGTCTGACGTAGGGCTGATGAGTCAGGAAGAGCAGCACGAACAGACATGGCTGTGTTAGGAACTGAGGCATTTATCGTTCATTCACAGATTAGTCTCGCTCCTGGTTTAATTATATACTCTCAGTTAGTACTCTCTGAACTAGATTAGAAATGTATTTATTTAAAGGAAATGACTGGAAATGTGTGAATTTTTTACCAGCACTGCAAAAGAGTGAGATACTCAAAGACCTTCCTGGACTTCATCACCTGCTCCAAACTGTACTCGTCCTGGAACTGGGAATACCTGCATATGCACACACACACACACACATTAACTTGAATCCACAAAGTACATTTAGAAGAAAAAGTCTGTTTTTAGAGTTATCTGTCTCTTACGGGTTGTTGGTGGAATGCTTGTGGTTTTTCCAGGCAATTTTGGCAAAGTGCTCTGGTTTAGTGCCTGGAAGAGATAAAACATTGAAACAAACATTTATTCCATGTACTTCTTACACATTCACAGATGCAAACTTAATAAGTTAACAAAATAAGGCCCCAGTGCAAAAGAAAAAAACAACAACTATAAATGTAATACTTTAAATCTTGTAAGTGACTAGATTGTACCATATTTCTCCATGTGCTCCCTGCCAGCATTGCCAAACATCTGTGGTGCTCCTGGAGCTGCCGCCATCCCATAACGGTTAATCATCACCTCCATGTGCTTGTCCATCGGATTGGTCCTGTCCATATACTAGAAACAGGTACTTCTTAACAATTTGCTTTTCAAAAAGTTTTTCACCTCATACAAATAAGACACATTAAGTAGGGAATGGTGGAACAGTCTGATGACTTTTCATAAACATCTGGAGCTAACATGCCTGTACAGTCAATAATGCCTTTTTTTCTAATAAGATACTGATACATTTCTACATATCTTATGATTTGGTTACATTAAAGCAAGAAAAAAATCTTTAAATACTCTCCTTCCTGTAATAGAAATTCCTTCAATAAGAATAGGTGGGTACTGAAAACTAATGAAAGAAAGCAGAAAATTAGCAGCAGCCAAATGCTGGTAAAATATATAAGTGGCTGGTAGATGTGCTCTACTCACCAGCCAAAAAAAACAACGGTAATCTACTGTGTGGCTGGTAAAATGGATTTTTTTTAAAAAAATCAATTGTGCATCCTGAAAGCAGAAGTTAATTATCAATCTGTTGTGTCTGCTGTTATTTATTTTTAGTCTTAATCAATTAGGTGTATTTTAACAGATTTTCTTGCTTTTTAGTCAGAACAAGACACTACAAGAACAACAACGATATCCTTTCGATAAGCGGTGAAGATTATAACTTTCAGGTTTTGTTTTGATATCTGGTGTCGTTGCAGTAGTCTGCAAGATATTGTGAACTGTCAAGTTATTTTGTCCACCTCCTAAGCAGCCAGTGCAACAAAACACAGCTCCATACACAGTTTTACACACATAGTATTATACCTTTGACGACAAAGATCCTCTCTCCATCTTCTCAAACCCAAGAGCAAGCACACAATCTGCAAGACCTGTAAAGGGAGACAAGAGGTGGGTTTTCACACTTTCACTTAAATAATAGATTTGGGGTTTATGCTGCAGAAGTGGAGTCGGTGGACATTTCAATCTTTTTTCTTCTGTAGTGAGAACCTGTCCACTTATTCCATTACAAAAGTTGTTGTTGTTTTTTTTTAATGTAGATTTTGAGGAGATCTGCTTGACTCACCTCCCTGGACCAGCTGGCGTGCCATGAAGAGAGCAGTGGAGCCTGTGGAGCAGTTATTGTTGACGTTCATGATGGGGATCCCGGTAAGGCCCAGACTGTGGTAAATGGCCCTCTGCCCACATGTGGAGTCCCCTGAGAGAGTAAGAAAGACGATGAGGATTACAAGTAAAATGTTCACTTTTACGGTTATATAATCCGCAGTATAAGGTGTGTTAAATGAGTGTCATGAGAGCATACATATACTGTGTGCGCTTGAGATGTTAACAATATATAAAAATCACATTTTATTGGATATTCAATAAGAAGGTCTCACCGTATACATATCCTACGCAGGCTTGTTCGATGTCAGAATATGGGATTCCTGCATCTGCAAGGGCCTTTTCACCTAAAATATGATGTAGATATGCAGCAATAAAACACTGTGGTACAAGTTATACAACAAGATCTAATTAGCAAATGTTCAGATACGATATCTTTCGAATGACTGAACAACGTCCATATTCTGTAAAGATAAGCACCTGCTTCTTTGGCCATATCAGGGTAGTCATAGTCGCCTCGAGCTCCAGGCTTGTCAAACTGCAGCAAAACACAGAGAAGACAGAGACACTCAACGTAGGAATTCACACCTGTCTTTAATGTTTGTTTGAGCAATTAAATTGCATTAGAAAGCATACAACTGTACTTTAGAATAAATCTGGTTGCAAATCAAGTCAAGATTATTACAAATGCAATACCTACATTGAATGGTCAAATACAAAAGACAGAAATAGCAATGCATCAATGCACTAAACTGATATTATCTCAGAACATGAAAAACATGAACAGATGTCAATGGGACCAGTTAGGAGTGCTGTGACATTGTGATGAGGATGGTCAACATTCAGAAGTCTGACAGCTGAACTGTCTGTAATGTTACTGCAACTTGCACATAATGACAGCAAACTTTACTTGAGACTTGTTCTCACATGCTTAGGTACTCTTCTTGAATGAAATTAGAGTTGTCTTGTCCTGGAGGACCTGAAACAACTGTGGAGTTACAGTTCATAACGTTAGCTGCCAGGTGACCCTTAACACAGTTTGTAACTCTTGTTGACCATGAACTCTGGACTGGAAATGTGAACATGGGAGGAATGAGATAAAGATTAAAAAACGTCGAGAATTTAACCCAGACCTGTACCTTACTCACGAAAACAGACAAATTTAAGACAAAAAAAGCCCCTAAAAACAAAAAAAAATGCACCAGTGTTGCTTTGTTTGGGCTAACTTAGCTAGCTAATGTTTACTATGTGTTACTGTGCTAACTTAGCTAGCTAATGTTTACTATGTGTTACTGTCAGCTGTGACAGAGGTTAAAAAGCAGTCAGCACAATATCAGCACCATTAATCACTGCTAAATGATGTGTTAATGTTAGCTAAATGTAACATTAAAGTAACAAAGCTGACGTTTTGGAGTGAAACATGTTCAATGCACTGCAGTCTTCAGTTAGCTACCTATGCTAGCTTCAATTCTTACATAAGGTCGTCCGTGCAGTCTTACGAACTGAACTAAAAATGTGTATTATATTACCTTTGTCATCCCCACACCGATGACAAACACTCTGTTCTTCGTTGCAGGAGCCATGGTCGCTTCTGTTCAGCAACTGGTTAACACAGAGAAACACTTCAGTCACCAGCTGCACTGACAGGAGCCACTGTACAAAGATGCTCTATGTACGAGCTGATGTGTCACTCTGTGCGGACGAAACAACACTTTTCTGTCTGCCACTGTGGGCATGGGATGGAAAGTTATCCAACTGTCTTCTTTAAAATATGTGGTACCGCTTTATTCAAGAGGTTCTTTAATGTTATACTAATTCTCTGTGAATATCCTGAGTAATTTGCAGGTATTCATTTAAGTTTTGGGAGATTTTACAGAGAGGGGGGTACAATTTGGCACAAAGTGTTAGAAAATACAAACATAAATTGCACACTTAATTCTTTAACTGACATAAAATACATAGCCTAGTTTTTAGTTTGTCAAACTACAAATGAGAATATTAGGCTGTCTAAAATGAGCACATTTCCTGTATTCTATCAAATGTTAGCAAATATACTATCAAACTAACCCTTTCAAAAAAAAAGTACTTAATAGTTCAACAGCAACTACTTTTGGGAAACTATTGACAAAAAACCTAATATACTAATATATCATTTAAAATGCAAAACTACAGTGAAAATTTAGTAAAAATAAATAAATAAATAAATTAGCAAGTCAAATTAAGATTTTTCAAATTATCAGTGGGTACTTACCATATACAGTCTATGGTACTTACCAACTAAACCAACTTTTCCTCATAATTTGTACCAAATCGCATCACATTCAGTAAAAAGTCCAAATACTCAAACAGTAAATAAAAGCAAATTACTAAAAAGCAAAATTAAGGGAGCTGTAAAATGAAGTGTTATCAAATCTGTTTATCAGAGTCATTACAAATGTGTGTCTGTGCATATTGTTTACTTGTCTTTTCATTTCTACAGGTCTACGATTTTTTTTAAGCAGATCCAATCCTGGTCAGTTAACAGTACCTTGAAATACAAACAGAGTGAGAGATCTTCATGTTCTTACTGATCTTTGGTCAAACACCCTCAGTTATCTTCAATGAACTGTTGGGACATAGCTATATTTGCTCAGTACAGATTTATTAAAAAGACCTCATATGAAACATTTTCCACACTTGACTCAATTGTAAAGAGGGTATGAAAACATCCTGCCTGACGGCACTCAAATATCCAAAGAAACTCAGAATTTTCACCATTTCAATTTTATTGAGGCAGTCAAAAAAAAAAAGCCCTGACCATGATGATTAATCCAAGACATGTGTATAGGCATCCTTGAAGTCGTTTGCCACATTTTTTAATGTTCATCAGCCATGCCATGCTTGAAGCATCCATGTTATGAGGAAAGCGGACAGAGGGTGTTTGGTCGTAGTGTTGGTTCGCCATCTCTGACACTCCACACATGATGACATCAGCACTTGATGAACTGGTGTGTGACCTCGTATATTCCCACCGATTCGCTGACTTTCTCATCGTAGTCTGTCCAGTCCTGAAATGTTTCAGATCAAGTTTTTGTCCAGATGCACGCACATAAAAGAAGCTCTGACCCTATGTAAACACTGCTGAGATTATTCAAAGTCATTTTAGAACATGTAGGAAATCACTGACTGAAGTAGAAGTACATATAAATTACAGACCTGTAACAAAATAGCTAATGGAACTCATTGGTTAATGACTACTTAATGATATACATACATACCAAAAGTGCAGTGTGGGTTAGGGTTGCAAAATTGAAAGTGCAAAGCCTTAATTCATTTACACTTCGAAGGCCCAAAACTCCAGTAGCTTGAAAAATGTCTAGTTGGACCGAAAGTCGATTAGTCCAACAGCAAGTTATCACCCATTCCTCTGATTAGTTAGATGTTAGAGGTTCTGATTAGACTACCTCTGCCGTTTTTTGGGTGAAGGTTAGTATGCACTAAAAAGCAAGCATTTTGTAAACAGTATCTTTGTGTTTGCATGTCAAATTACACTAAGATATTAAGGGCAAAAAGCTTTTGTTTTAGGTATAACGGGCCATCTGTCTAATGGGAAGTTTTTCTATCTATTAGGGGTTTCGCAATAATGGGCCATTCAACTAATGGTATGACAACATAACACTGTAGGACAATATGTGCCCACTGCACTTACTTTCTCTTGTAGGTTGATTTCAGGAAATGGCGTCCCAGACTCTGCTCCTTTTGCAACGAAACCAGCCTGGAGTGGGTTTGAAAAATAAAAGGAAGGAATTAAGAGTTGCATTACAATTGCATATCATGTTATCTTTTTTCCACAGCACAAAGTGGAGTCATCAGGAAACACAGGTGTAACTAATGACATTAATTAATTCCTTTCCAATTACTGTGCAAAGGCAGTCCTGAACAGAATCAATTATTGTCATTAGTTGCATGTGTTAACCGGGACCAAGTATCAGCTGTGACAAAGGTCAAGTTAAAGTCTTACAAACACATTTAATGCTCCACAAATTGTAAAACTTCCAAAAAAAGATTCTCACTTGTGGTTGGAAATCGATCGGCTCCAGACCTCGACACTCAAACTTCACCATTGTCTTGAATTTTTCACTGTCCTCTGCCTTCAACCAGCAGACACAGAGCAACATTAGAGACTCGCAATGTTAACGGCTGAAAAAAGGATCCGTTTAACTAAACATACTGTCAGTCTATGCCGACGTATGACACAAAAACACACACACACAATAAAAAGCTGATCAATGGACTAAAACATATCAACCAAGGACAATAGTGAAAATGTTTTTGTGGACTTTCAAATTGCATAAAAACAGGCTGGAAGGTTTAACAGCAGAGTACAGGATGCTTGCTTACATCATAAGGTGTGATTGTGTCCCCCAGGATATCTGTATGGAAACATTATAGATAGATAGATAGATAGATAGATAGATAGATAGATAGATAGATAGATAGATAGATAGATAGATAGATAGATAGATAGATGTTACTATTTCAGAGTTTTCACCTGAGAAAATAATGATAAGGAGAGTCAAATTACACATTACCTACCGATTGAATTTTCCCTGCTGCAAAGTTTACACTTCTGCACCATGCTGGCACTGCCTCGTCCTCCTTTTAGTGGCACACTCTCCTACAGAAATGTTTAATCACAGATTAGCTAGTATGTGTGTGAACATCTTCATAAAAAAGGCAAACTCTATGGAAACAAATATAGACAATTTTTTTCCCCTTACCGCTAGGGTTACATACTGCCATTTATCTGCGATCTCTCCACAGTTGCCACACTTGAGCTAAGGGTAAAAAAGGATAAAACATAGTTTTAGTCTGAGATAAAAGCAAAATATGCTATAACAAATCCACGACCGATTTAAAAAAAATGATATGTGGCCCTCAGTGGAGCTGACACTGTTGTGGTTCAACAGTAAAGGTATGAAAGACCTCAAGGAAGGAAACCTTCAAGGAGATATGGAGACTGCAATACACTCCCCTACACATTTATAAATGTGATATATTTATATAATGTTGATATATTTATGCAAAATTACCATTAGCTTTATTTCCAAAGGTGGAAAATAACTAACTACATTTACTCAAATATTAATTTAAGCAACATTTTAAAAAGGTACTTTTACTTTGCTTGAGTATTTTAGCTTTATGCTACTTAATTCAAATTTAACATAAAATAACATGATGATAAGCTTATAAATGACACTGCATTGTTGTTTGCAGTGCCACCAAGCAAGAGCATGTTTTTTTATTTCCTAATAAATGTCTGGAGGATTTCACATTGTGGTGTTGATACTTCTTCCACCACCCCTGTTTGCTAAATTAGAGATTTGTGACAGTTGGTGCTGCTCAGTATTATTTAGCCTTTAGGTGGGGCATGTTTGTCTATTTGCTCTCACAACGAATGTCATGCAATAATGAACGCTGCTGAACACACAGAGGGACTGGACACGCTACAACTTATCATACTGTAAGTTGGGGAGTGAACTAGCATGCTAGCTTGACAGCTATCTTACCTTCAGAAACCAGCGGAAGTCGTCGCCTTCTGGTTTCACACGGGTCACATTTTCCAGGGTGGCTTTGAACTGGAGCCCGAATTTCTGCCATGGAGATCACAATAAATTACCAAAACGAGCCATAATGTGTTCAATGTTTACAATGAAACACGCTGCTGCTACGTACCCCCATTTTGAAGCATTCCCATTGACAACTCGTTCCGCTGCCTTCATTGTTCCTCGTAAATTATAGTTTCCAACGAACGGACGAATTAGTGCTTTTTTTGTTTGATGCGTGTCTGTATCACAGCTAATGACAAAATAGTCCAACTGAGAATAGTACAGTTGTTAACGGTTGATTTATTAAAGAAATCGTGTCGTAGTTTAAGTTAAGTTTTACTTTAGCCTTGCGCCAACTGATATATATATAGGGAGATGTGCAGTGCTGTATGTTTGGAATAGTATACTATTATTGTATACATTATTTTATCGCATACATTGCGTCTTTTTATCCGCAGTTGGCATTTTATCGGAGCACGTCAATAAACTATTTCAGTGGTTTTTCAGGATTTGGGTCGTAAATGGCCCAAAATCCGTCAGCATTTGAAGGGAGCACAAATTTAGCCGCATATGACGCCCTCAAGTGGACAAATTGAGTAAAGACAGGGTGACCTCATTATTGGTCCCATAGTTACCCATTGCTGATATGACTTTATAGTGAGTAGTCTTCTTTGTTCTCACATACATGCACATGTTATCATGCCGTATCATTAATGTGAAGATCTGTCCAAATAAACACGCGCCTCAGACACGGACACACGGCTGCATAAGTTTATTGATCATTAAAGCCAATTGACGACGTCAATCAAGTTACAAATCATCAAACAACCCCAAGCCAGTTCAACAGTCATACGGTACAAATCTCATCGTACAAATCATTCATTCAATTACACTATACACAACAAATACAGCACGTGGAATACAAAATTCAATCAACAACTTTATTGTTGTAACCTTGTGTCAGAATGGAAAATCATTTCTAGTGTGGATACTTATTGTACATATGGTAACCTGAGGCAACTTTGCGGAGGCATTGTGGTGGGTCTCTGTGGTTAATGGCCATACACATGGGGTAACATATTGCTGTGGCATTGAACACCATCATACGATTTTGGAGCATTTCATAATGGTATCGCAAACCTGAGTACACCTGTAATATCTTATATTCATCAGTTTTGTCTTCACTGTGAATGCAAGCAGCACCATCTAAACTGGGGAAGATTATTACTAATTTATATATACACAAATCTCAATTACCTCATCATGCTTTGAAAATGTCTTGTATAAATTAGCTTTAATTGGGATAGTCAATATAAACCAAGAGGCTATTAATTAGAGGGGACAAGCATCCCAAAAAGGTAACAATACCCACAACACTGGACTGAGTTAATATAGCAGTTGGTTGAACCTTCCAGCTTTTGGCTTCATCGGTCTGCATTATTCTGCATGTGACAATCAGTACTGAAAAATCATGTAGTGTGTTTCTGCTGCTGCAGCAGACATTACACAGAATCAATGTGGTGGACACTTTGTGTAGTAAACAGTGTAACAATGAGTGAACTTTAACACTTGAAAAAAAAGGGAGGATAGGAAATACTTGCAAGATTGTCAGTACAATACAGAATGCAATCCCAGTTTGCTCAACTTTTTTTCAAATCCACACCCTTCGCGTTTGGAACCCACCCAAACATTTATGACACGCCCCGGCCATTAGGGTTCAAGTTTTATCAGACATTAAAAAAAAAAAAAAAAAAAGGTTTCCCCCCCCCTCTTTTATTCATCATCAGCGTGAACTTCCATGAAGCAGCAGGGGATACATAAAACATAAAAAACAAAATGCAAACTGGGAGGAAAATGCATGGGGGTCAATTTTAACCCATGGTCTCATCACAATAACAGAGCTTCTTTCTTTCAACCTTCCTGACAAAAATCTAGTTCAACAATTACCATAAAGATAATTAATAACAAGAGCAGTCATAATAAAAGGCATTTCAATTCTTTTTGCATTTCACGTCCATTCCCCCCCACCCTTCTTAAATACAGTGGTGCCAACAGGCATTATTTACAGCTCCATCCCCCCCACACCCCTCTTCGCTCTGTGAAGAGAGGTGCGATGAGGTCAATGAGGCCGGCTGCTGGACTCCGATGTCCGCCGCTGCCGTGGAGTGCTGTGGCCGTTCATGCAGCCGTTGTGGCGCTTGCTTAGTCCGCCGTTCAGAATGTCTTGGATGTGCTGTACTATCAAGTTGATGGCCACTGTGGAGTCAGAGAGGAAGAGAGATAAAGACTCAACAGAACACCGTTAAAAAAGCCCCAAAGAGAGAATCCTTTCCCAGCCGCATCCAAAACAAGTGCGATGTGTGATCTGTATGATAAATCTGGCCTTACCTAGGTTATCTGCTCCTCGGGGAATAATCACATCTGCGTACTTCTTCGTCTGGTAGAAATTAAGATAAGATCAGGGCTCAAGTTGCAACGTTTTTCCTCATGCACAGATGTGTAATACAAAAACAGGTTGGACCAATGATGGATTTCTCTCAGAGTATAGCAAGGAATTTGTTTTTTTAAGGATTGTGAGCCAGATTTGTACGACCTCAAACAGTTAATGTGTAATGGAGACTTTGTTTCTGAATGATCTCTTTGGCCGTTCTGTACAGCAATTTTTTAGCTACACATCAGCTGACATTCAAATAACAATAAATCTGCGATAGGCTAAACTTTGGTTGACAATGCCAGCTGTCCCAATGTATCGGTCAGGCTTTACTGCACAACTACCGCTGCTGTATGAAGTTAGGAGAGTCACATACTGGTAAGCAGAACTCCTCAAAGGCCGGTTTCACAAAAGTGATGTACTGTGCAAGTACTTGCTCCAGCTCTCTTCCACGTTCACTGATGTCTCTTAGAACTGAAACATAAAATAAAAACTTATTAAAAAAGGAAAATATATATCAATCCAAGTCATTCCATTCCATAATATCATTCAACTTCAAAGTTGTCAAAGCCAACATTCAGTGGTGACTTGCAAGAAAATTATACTGTTGCCAAAACAATGATGTGTGGCTTAGCAATTGATGACATTTTTCTAAAGTTTAATTGAGAGCGAGTGTTAAACCTCCCACCTCTGCGTGAGAGCCGTGTGTCTGGGTCTGTGTCAACGAACAGCTTCATCTGGAATAGATCTCTGATCTCCTGTGAGTAGAACATCAGGATACCCTCAAACAGGACCACATCGGCCGGATACACCGTAATAAACTCGTCTTTCCTGAAACACACAAAGAAAAGTTTCCTTCCATCCATGACGACATTCAGACAAGTCTGTGAGTAATTGTGATTGCAGAGTCAGGAATACCATATATGACCAGAAAGTGTAGATTAAGCATCTAGTCTGCAGAAGGGTAATCATGGGTGCAGGCCAAATGTGTGGGGCTCACCTGGAATGATTGACAAAGTCATAAACTGGGATCTGGACAGTCTTCCCCTGCATGATCTGTCTGAGTGTTTGCATTATCAGTTCATTGTCGAAGGCATCTGAGGAAAAGAAAAGGAAAATGCTCAGTTGTGATCTTCACAGGATGTCATACTGCTTGATTAACTGCCGCTACACCAGCTTGGTGTGGACACGTGGGGACCCGGTCTGCACGTTTGTTAACCTTTTGAATCCCTTTCGAGTAACAGGTGTTGGGTTCAGTCTCTGAGCCACAGAGCAGCTGCCTCTGTAGAAGGCCTGCTGACTGTGGGGATTTAAAATCAGCTGAGAAAGGAAGCAGGAGCAAGAGGGGGTAAAGACAGACTCCAAAAATGGAGTCTGTGCTTGGGAAACACGTCCGGAAAATTGCCCGCGTGGCAGCAAACATAGCTGCTGTAAATGCTGCAGACCAAAAGCCACGTTGTAAATGTTATTTTAAGACTACAAACGGTTTGTTTGAATTTGAGTTATTCTCATCTGATATTTGCATTATTTGTCATTTGTACAGTGCACAAATAACTGCATCAGTTAACATACAAAACTTTGTGGATAATTATAAAAACCACAAGCTCTCAGTGAAACCCTACTTGCAAATTATCTGTTCTTTTTTTCTTTTTTTAAAGGGCACCTGCAAACTTCTTTCCTAGAGGTTATTTTCCTAGATAGACAACACAGGGACACTATCCAATGTTATCATACCTGGATGATCGAAGTTAAACTGGCCCTTTAGAGCCTTGGCCTTCTGGTCTGAAGTCAGCACCTTATAGAAGCTGTCCTGGCTGAGGATCGCCACCTGTCTCTGGTGGTGGTCGATTTTGTTCTGCCCCAGCAGCTCCATGATCTTCTCGCAGACAGAAGACTGCAGACACAGTGACAAATCAGAAAAAACTGATGAGCCAGGGGGGCATAACAAGACTCAGGTAGATCAAGCACAAACAGCCTTAATACACAGCAATTAAAAATAAACACCAAAGTGTTGTGAGGTGGTCTAAAATCAACACCAGCTGCTTTTCACTCCCGCTAACCCAGATATTAGTGAGTGAAAGCACTGTGGTACCTTGATTCAATTCAGTCTACAAAGAACACAAGTAACCCTTTCATATTGATTAAAAAAAGTCAGATTTTCCACGGAATTAAGGTTGAGCGTGTGATTTCCCACACTGTATGAGGTCACTCTCCACATTCATATGTAAACTATTCTGTGCCCCATCATTTTTGTCCTTGCTGACCTCCACAACTAAATGAATCTCATGACGAATGCTGACAGGGCGTTCTGCGGCCGGCTGAGGCCATGTTGCTTTTGTGTTCATGAAACTGATCTACAATGAACTTGGATGCCCCACCCCCACACAGGAGCTGCGAGGATGTATCGACACACTCACGTGCAACACTTTAAGCCAAGTGGGCCAGGCCTTAACGGTGGATTTAATTTACACAATTTCTGGTTAAATCCATGAAACATTCTCAAAGCTTAAACTATACACTGACTAACTGAGTAGTATTTTGCCAAAACACTAATCCCTAGGTTGTCAGATATTGGTTTTGGTTCATAATTTAAAAATACCAAGAGCTGTCACTTTTTCTGTATTTTATGCAAGTGTAAAATAATTATTCAGGGTTTTTTGAAAATTTTAACAGGTGTTTGGTGCTCTGGCTACTTGTTGGGTATAATACATTTTGCGTATGAGTTTGGCACTATAATTTATTACTCAAAAAACAACTGATGGGATGCAATTTAAACTAGATCTATTAATATTTCTGTATTTATTACTGACAACTTAATTTACAAAACACCACCTTTCTTTAGTCAGTTTGGCCTGATTAAAAACACAAAACAATCTGCTGCCTTGCTGAGACTCGACTGGATTGCTTTCAGACTCGAAGGCTACAATTACACCATCCGATTCATGAAACGTGGGTGATCTCACATCCCGGAATGGGGTCACGAACTACTCCATTAAAACTAGTTGGGCCGGGTGTCAAAATAGCACCGACAGCTCCTTGTGAGGGGCTTTCAGGAAGCAAAACACTGGCTCAGAGCCACAGCCCTCATATCTAGGGCTCCCGTTTAGATGGTTACCCTTGATGTGAGAAACCCTCGCGAGATTTGGACGTCTCGTCTCATCATTGTGCACGTTGAAATTATAATTATGGTTTATGGTGTGGCAATGCTGTGGTTAATATCTGGATGGGTTTAGGCACCAAAAACAATTGGTTTGGGGTTAGGGAAAGATCGTGGTCTGGATTAAAAATGATTTCTCTCGCGAGAACCTTCGCAAATCTAGGGTTACCATTTGGGTCTGGGTCAAACACAAGGAGGAGGGACATTTTTGACCTCGCGTTTAATTTTGTGATAAACCCAACACTACCAACGTAGTAGAGTAGGTAAAGTAGGTTAAGGTCAAATAAACGTCTTAATATTTAGAGTTGCCTAAAGATGAGAAGTATCTCCGGTTTACACAACGTGGGTTTTTTTGGCACGACTCGCACGTCGCTAAATAAAACCTGAATCATAACAAAGACATCTAATGACGTCTTCGAAAATGTCCACGTCTGTGTATCACTTCCCTGTGCAGAGAGCGGGGACAGTACCGGTGTGCTGCCGTCAGCTTAGCACTGCCCACGTAAATTACAGTAGGAAAAAAGGCAGATCTAGGACGCTATATGTAACTAGAGAATTGAAAAATACGGTCGTTTTCTGTTGTTATATCATCCCCTCCTAAAAATAAAAAACGCTACGGGTACACTTCCTTTGTCAGTCGGTTAATTGTTTGATATGTTAAGTTATCTCCACGTTGAACAAAGGGACGCAATAACAAAAGGGGGAAAAAATCTTCTGGTGTGCTATTTTCCTGCTGGCGCTTGTTTGTCATTCATTAAAACTGCGTTATTTATTCCAGGCCAAGCAACTACATCAATAAGGTTAGGGCTACAGGGGTGTGTATTTATGTTACTAAATATAACGCTTCCTTCTAACTATTTACGATATTCTAGACAGGAAGGAAATGCTGTTAGCACTGTTTACAAACACAGTTTAGCCCCCTCACAAGATAGCTAAGACTAGCTATTGTCTTAAGCAGCCGGTGCTGCTACCGTGTGATGGAATTCAGCAGTGGGTGGACTAACTAAGCTAAAGGTAGCTGGTACTGCTAATACCACCTTCGCACACTAAAAGAGAAATACAACTGAACAAACTCGGAGTAAAGTACAACAGATGCTGGACATACGTGAAGTTAAACTGGTGTTAACTGAGCTGAGATGGTTAATGACTGAGCTGTCAAACAAGCGAAAAACGTTGAGTCGCCGAAGCCACGCGGTCAGCCAGTTACCCAGCTGCCGGTTGGATACACTGTCGTGATTTCGGCTCGGGGGGAAAAATCGACATATGACAATTCGCTTAAACCGTCAAATTAGCAAGCTAGGGTCCCAACCTTGCCGCTGGCGGTGCCTCCGGATACACCGATGAGAAAAGGTTGCCGAATAACGTCGGTGCTCTCGCCCCGGTCTCTTAGATGTGTTTCAGTGTCCCCGGCCATATTTGCAATGTGTGGTCTGAACGTCTGCGCTGGCACATCATTAGTGTGTTTTTTTTCCTCCACCTGCATTCTACGAACACCCTCCCCCTACTCGGCCTGTGATTGGCTCTGGACACAACAATGTCACTCCTCATGCTAACCCAACCAATCTAACCAACAAAGCTACATTACTAGCCAATCACAGACCGAGGGCGGGTCTTCGTAGAATGCGGGTGGGAAAACAAATAAGGCGGATCACTGTAACGCAGCTCCTACCACAAAATACAGTTAATTTTTACTTACACATTAAATCAATCTATATATATTTTATAATGTAGGTTCATTTAAATACACGTAATTGTTATATTTAAGGTCATGTTTAGTTCATAAATGTTGTCTAGATTGTTCTCTTTTATGATTGACAATGTAAATATCCAATCATCTGTTAACGTTTTGGTTGCTGTTAACGGTCGTAGATGATTTGCCCCGCCTGCCGTTTGAGCCTCAGCGTGAATGTAGGTTAACGTTAACTAAATACTATGTTTACAGTTATTTAGGTTCATAATCCTTAACACCACATTGTTATTGTGACGAAATCTGGAGGTAAGTGTCCTTCCAAGACTCACGCACAATCGTGAAACACCACAAAGTAAATGAGAGGACAAATCAGCTCCCGTGTAACAGTGGTGTAAATTACACTTGCTGTAACTTAGTTGAGTGACACTAAACTTTGACGTTTAAATGTAATCGTTTTTTTGGCTTTTGTAACGTGACACTGCTGCATGGCGTTAATCTGCAAAATATGCTTTTACAGTTATTGGCTAAACTTGGAGCAGCAGAGGCAAGTTGTTAAGTATGCTCCAGAGGCTAGCTGTGCTCTTGCGGCGGCCCGCTGCTGCTCCCCTTGCAGCGGCGGCGGTACGATGCGTGTCCACGGGCTCAATGCACATCACGGCCCCGCTGAACTTCTGGGCCGGGAAGAGAAGGACGGGCGAAGGAAAAAGTAACATGGAAAATGTATACGAACCTGCAACAGGTAATCCACACAAACTGTCTGCGTTTGACATTATTGACACAGTTCCCTTATTGGACTTTGGTCATTGCTTTGTGAGGATCTGGTGATCTGTGGCCTAGAAATAAAAATTTCACTGGATATTTGACTCTCTGAATATTTACTAGTTGTTTTACAGTGTTTCAACATTTGACATTTTATTATTATTCAATTGTGCACACTTTTGTGCACAGCCCCCTTCACATGCTGATCTATATTTATGCATATGGACACCTCCCTGTGCAGAACCAAGACCTGATCCCAGCTATTACTCTGCACATTTTAGAGCTACACTTTCAATTTCAAGGCTCTTTGTAGCTTGCCTCCTAGATTTCTCCAACTAAGCTAGCACCTATTATACTCTGACATACTCCAGAAGTGTTCAATGACCTGCCTGAAGAAATAAGGCTGACTGGGCATTTGCCATCCTCCTCAAACACACTCATATTTGTATTTAGTTACATTTTCCTTATGGTGTTGTCTTTTATGTATATGCTTCTTTTTTGTACATAATTTATCTTTATTCATTTATTATTGTTGTTTTCACAAGTTCTTCTGTTGTTTTTCTAAATGCACTATAGACAAAATATATTATAATTGTTCACTACCAGTCTAAGAATGTGAATGGAGCACATTTAAGTCACATGGATGCTTCTCTAACCTCAAGGCAATCAGTGGATGATTTAATCTTGTCATTAATGCCATCAATAGAAATTAAACCCCACAGTGTAAATGCCACACTGAGTTTAGTGTGTTACAGCATGTAGCCTACAGGCATACACTTAATTCTCTTCTATAATAAGGGATGACTCGTGTTTAAATTAATCTTTACTGACTCAATGAACAAGCAAAGTTCGATGGCCTTGCTAAATAGAAATTGTGTAACCTGTTCTGTTTTTATGTTTCATCTGCAGGCCGCGTCTTGTGTAATTTAGAGACATGTGGTGCTGCCGATGTCGATCAGGCTGTGAAGGCTGCCATGTCCGCCTTTGGCCACTGGAGTAAGATGTCTGGGATGGAGAGAGGCAGGGTCATGATAGAAGCTGCTCATATCATTGAGGTGTTTATTGGTTTTTTTTATTTATTTTGATGTGGCTAAGTTGGCACAAATAACACATAAAGAATTGTAGCACAGTGTTGTAGCATACATCCTTTGCCTGGTTTCCTAAGAGCATCTTACTGTGCTTTTGGTATATTATAAATAAATTATATATCAATTAAAGTATCCAAAACAAAGATCTCTAGGTGGGAATCACCATACACAGTATACTACACATACATAATAGGGACTTTTTCCCTGATGTTGAGTTGCACCCTGTTTTTACACAATCATTTAAAACATCCAGTGTTGATATTTTACACAATGTACACCAATACCATTCTGTTTTTCATGCACAGAAAAGGAGAGAGGAGATTGCTGAAATGGAGGTGGTCAATAATGGAAAGTGCATCACAGAGGCCCGTCTGGATGTGGACTCTGCCAGACTGTGTACAGAGTACTATGCAGGGCTGGCCAGCACTTTGGCAGGTTGGTCCACTACAATACGTTAGTCTGAAGTTTTAATAAGGGAGCAAGAAAGAAAAAAGACAAGGGGATAGCTGCCATGTTTTTTTCACTGTTTAAAACCTTTTATGTGGAAAGTAAAAACTTAAAAATGTTACTTTTGCTCTTGGTTTTCATTTGTCAAGGCCAGCATATCCAGTTGCCTGGAGGATCCTTTGCCTACACACGCAGGGAGCCTTTGGGAGTCTGTGTCGGCATCGGTGCCTGGAATTATCCTTTCCAGATAGCTGCCTGGAAATCAGCTCCAGCCCTGGCCTGTGGTATGAGATTCTTCTTAAACATTTCACAAAACTACTCAATAATTGAATCTTAGTTATAGACTGGATTTATGTAATACCTGACTACCCAGAAAGGATTTCCATAGCTATCAGCTGTTAATACATCATTATTAGCTTTTATCTGTCTACTAAAGGAGGGAATCTCTATCTATGTGTGTGTATTTCCTTCGCACATCTTTTCAATCAACTCCATACTTTGCAGTTGCATTGCTGGGGAACAAAGGGAGTGTTGTGATGAGGCACATTTTGAATGGGCACTGCATTAGTTAATTAAAAGTTAACTTTGCACTTAAATTGTGTCTGTTATTAAGCCAGGTATGTTAAATACCACTGAAAAGATTTCTGTGAAGTTTGGTGGAATGTAACAACATAAGTCTAGAAAAAAACTAGGTGTTTTTTTGGTTTGGAAGTTACCACCTTCCTCCTTTTGTGAAGCACTTTCTGTTTTTTTCACACATCCTGAACAATGATGCATAAAAACAACCCCAAAAATCCCATGTTCAAGGTAAATCACCCTGTAGAAACCAATTTCAGCCTAAACGAGATGTCTTCCAAAACTCCTGCTTTAAATTTCATCCATTCCCTTCCCCAAATTTGGCCAAATGTCATATTGTCTGAGCCTGTTTTTTTAGTTTTCCTGTAATTGGTTGTCAAATTCTTCTAGGTATGGCCCGTTAGGCATAAACTGCAATAACCCCTAAATATATTGTTAAATTTAAACTAAATTTAGCTGATGGGTGACACGTGCCCTCAGCAATCCTGCAAAATGTAATGACGTTTCACCTATAGATGGCACTATAGGAACATAATACATTTAAATGGCCATTTCCCAATGGTCATGAGTCTGAATCTTAAGATTTTACACAATTCATCCTTGTAAAAAGCTCTAATATTCCCAGGCAGGATTTAGGTATTTCAGTCAATCACCTTCAAAGGGTACAACTCTTCCTTACTTGCATATTATTTATTTTTCTTATTTGTCACTTGAAACAGGCAACTCCATGGTGTTCAAACCCTCACCGGTGACGCCTGTGACAGCGGTCCTGCTGGCAGAGATCTATGCTCAGGCCGGAGCTCCAGAGGGGCTGTTCAACGTGGTGCAGGGCAGCCAGGAGACTGGCAGCTTACTCTGCCACCACCCTGATGTTGCTAAGGTGTCTTTCACTGGGAGTGTCCAAACAGGCAAGAAGGTCTGTGTTTATGTATACAGTAAAACTTCACATTCTGGACACCCTGTCTACTTTTCAGATTTGTATTAGTATGAGACACAAAAAAACCAGTGCTTACTACTACACTAGTAAGTACTACACTACTACTTACTTGATTGGTGATTGTGACGCTCAAGATTTAAGACTGTAGGTCACTGTAGGATTAAGGCTGTTGGTCAAGTTGTAGGATTAGTATTATTTAAGATGTTGATGATGGCACCACATATGAGGTCTGTGTTAAGGTCTGTCTTTTCCGTCGTAACCTGTGATGTGACCAAAATAACCTTTGGATATTCTTCCATATGTCTTTGACCTACAGATTATGGAGATGGCATCCAAAGGGGTGAAGCCTGTAACTCTGGAGCTTGGGGGGAAATCTCCCCTCCTCATCTTTCAGGACAGTGATCTGGAGAACGCTGTGAGGGGAGCTCTCATGGCCAATTTCCTTTCTCAGGGCCAGGTAGCTTCTGCTGTTTTAGATATTTTATATTCTCTCATTGTAGCATCCTCATATGCCAATTCACTTTTCACTTTGTGACTTAAAGGCCATTTATTGACTCAATATGTGGCAACTTGTGAAGGTTCAAAATAAACAAAGCCAACTTGTGTGCGATCATCAGATGGAACTGTATTAAATGATTTTAATCTGCGCTTGTTAAATGCATCACAGGTCTGTAGCAATGGTACAAGGGTCTTTGTTCAGAAGGAAATTCTTCCTGAATTTGTGGATGAGGTTGTGAAGAGAACCCAGGCCATTAAAATTGGAGACCCACTGTTGGAGAGCACCAGAATGGGAGCACTGGTCAGCCGGCCACATCTAGACAAAGTCCTAGCCTTTGTGGAGCAGGCAAAGAAAGAGGTATGACTCATCAGATGAATTTATTTTACTAGAATGACATTGATTGTGCTGCAACTCATATTAAAGCTTTGTTGCAATCTGCACTGTTTCTAGGGAGCTACAGTGTTGTGTGGAGGTGAAGCTTTTGTCCCGTCTGACCCCAAACTAAAAGGTGGATACTACATGACCCCATGTGTGTTGGGTAAGTCTCCCATAGATTACCTTGGGGAATTTATGCAACCTAACTTCTTGATATAATGTTACACATTATTTTACACCTTGTCAAACTCCGGATGAAACTCCACACCAAAGTGTCACACCGTTATTTCCACATTCTCAACCTTTCTGTTTACCCTCTCGTAGCCAACTGCACAGACGACATGACCTGCGTGAAGGAGGAGATCTTCGGTCCTGTCATGTCTGTGTTGTCCTTTGAAACAGAGGAGGAGGTGCTGCTGAGAGCCAATGACAGCACTATGGGACTAGCTGCAGGAATTTTCACTAGGTAGGTTTTGTTCTGAGAAGAATAGGGCAACCTTACCACGAGAAACACGAGAAGTCTGTTTGGAAGATATAAGATTAGGAACCAGAACAATGACCTGAAGTTTACATCTTTGAAAATGTAAAAATTCAACTTAATTGATCAGTAAAGCTACATGCATGAGGCCAGCAGCACCACACGCCATCATTCGGACTATTGCAGTATTATTGTAAGTATGTCTGTAATTTTGCACTAGATGAACGATTGTCTTATGTCCACCTTTGTGTCTGTAGGGATGTGAGGCGAGCCCATCGTGTAGTTGAACACCTCAAAGCTGGTTCCTGTTTCATTAACAACTACAACATCACCCCTGTGGAGGTGCCATTTGGAGGATTCAAAATGTCAGGTACAGTCAAATGAGAAGGGGCCAGGGCCGAACATAACTTATAGCACTTCCATAAAAATCATTTGTAGTCTGCTTAAAGCACTAGAGTGATATTTACATCAATAGGACAGAGATTATAGGGCAGAATCTCCCCCTAATTCTGAAATTGTCCTTGCAACAAACTTTCTTCATTTAAAAAAAAAAAAAAAAAATGTTGTTGGCATAGAAGCCTTTATTTAGCAGTAGATTGACAGGAAACATGGGAGAGAGGGAGGGGGTGTGACATGCAGCAAAGGACCTCCGAACCAGGGTCGGCTGCGTATATGGCATGCGCTCTTACCACTCAGCCATCTGCGCGCCCAAACTTTCTTAATTTTGTTTCCAAACGAGGTCTGAATACATTTTTTTGAATGACCAAATCGAAATTGCCAGCCTGTATCACAAACCAATGATGTGAGCAGAGTACCTTGTTTAAAACAGTGGAAGAATAAGCAAACTTCTTATCTTTGCATTTAGGCATAGGGCGAGAGAACGGCCAGGTGACCATTGAATACTACTCCCAGCTGAAGACGGTGTTTGTGGAGATGGGAGATGTGGACAGCCTCTTCTAGGAAACACAGATTTAGAGGAAGGTGGACCTCTAACACTGATCCAGAAACTGAAACAGATTATCTGGACCGGGACAATATTTGCATGACTCAGGGAACGTCCATCAAACGTTTGTGATCAGAGTGATCAGAAGTAGCGGTAAGTCTTTATCAGAGGAGTTGAAGGAGTCTGTCCTCAAAATGAGCCATGATAGATTTCTGTACTTTGTGAATCTGAGGCAAATGAATAATGAACATGTAACATTTGAATCTAGAGACATTTGAACTAATGACAAACATCGTCTCCTGTGCCAAATAGACATTATTACTTTTTTTTTAGTTGTTGAACCTTGATTAATTTCAGCTGCTGCAACATAGATGTGAGTCATGTATTGTGTTAAATGATTTGCACTACCTTCCTGCTTTTTTTTTTTAAGTCTGTGTGCAGAAAAATAATTTTTTTTACAGTTGTACAAAAAAATCTAAAATGTTTACAAGTTAAGCTTTATTTCATGAACAGTACACATCAATATTTTTTTATAAACACACATTAATAAATAATGAAGCACTTTTTAACCAATTTCATTAATAATCTAGATTATACACTTCCTGTAAACTTTTCATACAATGTTTAAATTAGAACTGTGGCAACAACATCCTGCCTACTGGGTTATTAATTATTTAGGTACGGAAACTGTCTAACACATGTATTGTTCAAGTAAATTGTACCATAACATTAAACAATGTTTCAATAAAATTAAGACAGTTCATTTTTGTGTTAACATTGCTGACATTATGTGTTTTGTGTAATGTTGAGACTAAATTCTTTTCTTCCTCGTCTGTCTTTTGGCAGCTGCATTCCTCTAAGACAGACAAAAATCATTATAAAATAATCACCTGTGCAGTTTGCATGACATCCAGCTACAACTCAATCTCTAATCTCTTATGATTTATTCAAAGTGTGTGTACCCTGCCTTGAGCACAACTGTACCTTTGCCAAAGGTCTTGTGGGTTTCTTGAACTGTGCCGACTCTGTTTAAAGGAAAGTCATCAGTGAATCACCTCAGATACATTTTACAGTTTTGTAACTGAAGTAGTACATTAACTTACCGTCTTCAGAAGGTAAATCGCCTTCTCGATATATTTTCGTGCAAGGAACCTGTAACAAGGTGTTCACAGACAGACAATCATAATTTAACCTCTATTACATTAAAACACTGAAAAGATTTAATGAGAATGAGTAAGATTAAGTTGTTTTAGTGAAAATTACAGTTGAAAACAATGCAACGTTGTGCTAACCTTTAATGTACGACTATAAACCTAAACTTGTGCACTAAATAATCCAACCTTTGGACCCACCGTCATCATTTCTCTCTCTGGAGGAATTCTCTGACAAACCTGCTTGGTCTCCCTCAAGTGGTTACCCTCCTGAAGCTTCTCCAGGCGTCCTTGCTCGGCCGACACGCGCACCCGCAGGGTGTGGAAGGCGGTCTGGACCTCACCCACCTTGAAGTTCACGGCCGTGCCCTCAAACCATAGACTGTCACATTCTCCTTCCTTGAAGCCTGGTGGCTCGTAGTCAGCAGGCGTGACTGAAAAGAGAGCAGGGGATGTTTTCAACATAACCCAAAAAAATGAAACATGTTTGTGGCCGATGCCTTACCATCATCGTAATAGTAGAGCTTCATGGTGAGGTAGACGTTGTTGGGAAGGACATCCAAGTTCTGCATAAGCAGGAAGAGCTTCCTGATGAGCAGCACAGAGGCTCTCTTTGTGTCCTCCAATGTGACCTGCATCTCCGCACCATCACTCCTGTGGTTTCATGGAGGTTATATCACCATCAATTCATTCACTTGTGGAGGCTTTAACTCTACAATGACTGAAAACATAAAATGTCCTTACAAACCTGAGTACATCCATCTCTGGCCCCTTCTCAGTGTATTTGAATTTGAACTGGTAGGACTCAATAATGCACTGCAAAAAGAGAGAGAGAAATCTAAATGTTTTCTTAATGTTGACCAGACTGGAATTAATATTTGACAAAGTATGGCATCAGTGTATTTCTCTTCATAATCTTAACACTGATTTTGTTCAGTACTTTAAAAGAGAACTTACATTAGGCTCTTCTGGATTGGTGTACACCTAGATTGAAATAACATGCAGTCATTATTGGCAACTTTTTAGTATGTGTAAGCAAAGGGGTAATTATAAATGTAGCTATACTGAATTGATTTACTCACCCCAATAAACACAATCTGGAGCTGTTAAAAGAATATTGAATAATAGTAAAAGTAAAAGCAATACTGATTACAGGACAAAATAATTATTACAAATTCAAAGTAGTCAAAAATGCATCAACTTACATACTGCTTCTGCAATGCGTCAAAGCAGCCCATCATCCTGGACAAAACGAGGTTGAACGGGATGAAATCAAAGGTAAGAAATTGCCTTCAGTGACTAAAACTGATTTTACTTCAGATTTTTCATTTTTAAAATGAAGATGGTCTGGTTTCTGGGGTTAAGCCAGCTGCTGTGGCAAGTAGACTAAATAATTATGTCACTGTTATGAGATCCTGACTGCTGTATGTTCAGTTCTAATGCAGGAATATTACCATTACCATTTCACAACTTTGCTGGCACCAGGGGTGTTGCAGTCCTCACGCAAAACTTTGATGCACAAATCTGGTGAAGTGGAAAACAACAGATGACAGAAAAAAAGTTATTTAAAGAGTATTAAAGAGTTATCGATATTTGGCAATGTTTGTCCTTACTCTTCATAAAACGTATGAGACTTTTCAATGAGTTTATTGAGTGTTAGGAGCTTTTCCAAACAAATGTATTGAAAAAGAAAACACAGCTCAAAGTCACTGCCCATTGTAATTAATGTTCTGTTTTTCCTGTGAAGAGGCCCTTATGTGAGATTCACAGATTTTCCTAAACTCACAGGCTGTCTGAAATTTCCCCGCTTGGCTCAAAATCCCGTGATTGTCTAAATAACGTAACCTACATCAGTATTTGTTTTTATTAGTTTTTCACCTTCCAGATATCTGGATCTGTAGGCGTCCTCCGGGAAAATCCCTCTTAGGTAGGTGATGGAGGAGACAGCCACAGCCATCATCCTCTTGACAAAGACCAGGGACTCCTGCTGGGTTTTTAGGTCGCTCATAAACAACCCTGCCCACTTTAAAAAAGTGTAAAACAAAGACAGAAAGACGTTGTTTGAGAGGGGAAAACATATTGGGTTAGCTCGGTTTGACTTGCACGTCGGTGACCACAGGATGGCGCAGTTTAATTCAAAAGTACCAAAGAGCACAAGTGGAAAAAACTGAAGCCATACAGTCACCCTGCTGTAAATAAAACTGCTGAGTTAAACATGTAATTGTGAGTATTTGGTGTGTTCAAACCTCAGCAGCTGCCTCCTTGTTCTTCCTCATGCACATCTTCCCAGCCGCCATTTTCTCCTTTTTTCTGGTCAAGACGGTGAAGCTAATTTAAGCTAATTTAGCCCAGCTAACAAAGTGAATCACATGAACAATAAACCTCAAGTCAACAAGCAGTCTAATTACACCGACAGTACGTTTACTGCTCAGATATATTCTAGGTATATGTTGGTTCAAGTCATAGACTGTATATAAGAAGTTCAAGTCAAAGAAGCTTAGGCTAAAGTAGCTGAAACACTTAAGTTAATAAGTGAGGTCCAGAAACAGCTAGCTAAATGAAACCTACTGTACGGACTTTCCCGCCTAAATGTGTCCTCACTGTGACAATACACTATGCAGACACTATCACTTTATTATCAGAGCATGTATCCAATTCAAATGCTCTTACATTAGTGAAGAGAGGTGTAATGACAGTAATACTCTTTTACTTTGCATTGAGGTCAGTAATATAATATTACCCTTTCATCACCAAATAACATTATTTTTTCACCTAATCAACATAAAGGTGGCTTTCTAATTTAAGCATTTTTTTATGCTTTCTGGTAACATTTTATTTATATATTACGTATGATCACTTGCCTTTGCTTTCAGCCCTATGACAAATGAAGATGTCTGCTATGTGATTATAGGACTATTGAAAGGATGGATTAAAGGGCCTGTCAGTTTACACAGGTGTTTCTCGGTTTCTCGGACCTCATCTCAAAAATGCTGGTTGGAGCAATGCAGAGGTCACTTAACTAAATAACATCTCAAAATACATCTTAAGATACAACAAAACTAAAGGGAAAGTAATGCCCTAGATGCCCATGTCATGAAGAGAAGTCTAATGAGCCAAATTAAGTTAAAACACCTGTGTGGGTGACAGACTTGGCAGACAAGCGTTTAGTAACTGAATAGCAAAAGCACCTTTAGCTTGAACTTCATACATTACTTGTGGTCTTGCATGTGGATTCAAGTCAGCATTGTGACAAAGCTTCCAACTTTTTGAGATGCATGAAAGTTTAGTTCATCCTCAACCACTTTTTTTGATTATGTGCAGTAACTGTTCACAGAGATGTGATAAATATAAGGAAATCATAGTATCTCCCTCTAATGCTGTATAATTTGTAAAGTAATTGAGGCAAATGTGAACAAAAAACAGTCCAACAAGTACCTGATCTGATTGATATAACATCATAAAAACAATATGTAGACCCCAAAATCTCACCACGGATGTTTTAGGTAGATATGTTCCTTTAGGAGAGTGTTTTACACGGTTTTCTTTATTTAGTTTAAACATGTTCACTGTGAAAAAATGGACATAGTACAAAAAAAAAAAATACAACATGATGAGGAGAGGTGTTTGTGGCTTCTTTTCAATAAAATGTTTGTAAGGCCCATTGCATCTAACAATAGTAATGGAATGACTCGATGAACAAACACATATTTAGCTCAGTCAGAGAGTCAAAACAGCATCCAACATAATTACACAATTATATACTTTGGTCATAATTGCACTGTTCACTCTACAGACAAAAGCACACACAAAACATGTTGACTACAAAAACTGCCTCCTCAACACTCCTCCACAGGCAAAGCGGTGAGAGTTTAAATATTGTTCTCTAGAAATGTTATCTCTATATGAAATCTCCTACAGCAGACAGCAGATTCTGGCCTGTATCTTATTACTGTTTGGAGAAGAAGTCTTTACTCTTCTGGACGTCAGGTTTGATGGTGTCACTTCCTGGTTTCCAGCCGGCGGGGCAGACTGAAAAGATAAGCGTATAATGAGTCCTGGCCCAGTAGATCAAACAGATAAGACATGTGCCCTTGCCATGAATACAGCATAAGTGGTCTTTAAGCAGGGAAATGTATTTGGTAGCAAAATGTCAAATTTCTTCAGATGATGCAATTTTTCTCCTAAACTGTAAAGTATACAATCAGTTCGCAACCTGTTGTTAAGTTAATGTGAACCCAGGGCTCAAAATTAGCAAGAAAATATGCAATTGGCTGATGGATTTGCTTCATTCACCAGACAAAAAAGTAATGGTAATGCATTGAGTGGCTGTTAAATTTGAACATTCACTACACATTTGTGGTCTTTGCTCTATCTGATTTACATTGCACAAATTCTTGATGTGGCAATATTTTTTGACCATAGTGTAAAGTGTTTAGTGGTATAAGAGATAAGATTTAACTATCATTATTATAAATATGCATATCTTGAGTTGGCAAACAATAAGGAATTTAAATTACAATTGTCATATTAAAAAAACATTTCAAGTATCAGATTGACATAAAAGTTTAATAAAGAATGTATGTGGAGCCCGACATATATATCGGTCATCCGATATTATCAGCTGATATAAGCCTATCACAGATATATCAGTATCAGTGTATATGTTGTCTGATATAACGCTGATATTTTTATTGGCAGCACTTTATGTATATTTAATCCTTTTTCTGAATTCATGTTATATATATATATATATATATATATATATATATATATATATATATATATATATACACACACACATACATGTTTTTTTATTTACAGCTATTTATAATTATTAAATTGGTTCTGGTAAAACCAATTTAATAAGAACTGGTAAAGGTTCACTGTTTCAATGTGTTTTGATGTGTGTTTGATAACCAAATTTGAAGGATCATTTCAAAAAATGTGTGTTTATGTTTTTATTCTGTATGTATAAGCTTGTCAGCCGATGTATTGATATCAGATTTTTTTAATTCCCTTATATCGGGATCGGGATTGGCCCCAAAAATTCAGTATCGGTCAGACCCTAATTATATGTAAGACACGCTATAATAAAGTCTATTTATAGTGTGTTACAGCAGTGAGTTACCTTCTCCGTGTTTGTCAGTGAACTGAAAGGCTTGGACCAGACGCAAGGTCTCTTCAACAGAGCGTCCAACTGGAAGGTCATTGATGGTGATCTGTCTCAGGATGCCCTTGTCATCAATGATGAACAGACCCCTGAAATAAAGATCAGTTCATGAGTCTCTAGAGATTTAATTCCAACCCCTTAAAAGAGCAGTAAGTGATGACTGTCTTGTTCATGTCCTCTCAGCCCTACATGAGTAAACTCACCTGTATGCGATGCCCTCATCCTCCTTCAGGACACCGTAGTCTGTGGAGATGGTGCGGCATGTGTCGGCTACAAGGGGAATCTTCATGGTGCCCAGACCGCCCTGCTTACGTGGTGTGTTGGTCCTTTGAGAGCAAAAAAAGAAAAACATAAGGACTTTGCAAGAGTGACGGCACACAATCACTGTGAGTGCTTAAAATCTAAAGCTTTTTTAACTACCATGCGAAATGGGAGAAGTGTGAGTCAACGGAGGCGGCGATGACCTCACAGCCAATCTTCCTGAACTCTTCGGCAGCATCACTGAAAGCGATGATCTCAGTTGGGCAAACAAAGGTGAAGTCCAGAGGGTAGAAGAAGAAGACAACGTATTTTCCTGCACCAAAGGAAAAAAGGCTATTGAGGTTGTCATCTTACAATGCACCCATGGTAATTACAGTCTAATTAATATTCTAGTCTTTAGTAGTGTAAATGGTGCCCATTCACTACACTCTGGCATCACAAAGCAATGAATCACAGTCCAGAGGAGAGCACCATCAAAGCAAATCCTCCACACAGGAGAGAGTGAAGTAGATGCTGAGGTTTACCTCTGTAGTCTGACATTTTGATGTCCTTGAACTGTCCGCCTGGCATCACCGCTTTGGCTGTGAAGTCTGGGGCCAGCTTTCCAATTTGTGCCTTGCCTGCAGCCATCTTTAGTCTGATAGGATTACAGAAGAAAGAAACATATATTACACACAATCTCTTCTCAAAATCACAACAACAATGTTTTTTGGTGTGAAATAATAGATAAAACATAAACGAGAACAAGTGAATTACAACTCTTACATAGAATAGGAAATTTAAAGTTGTGCAGCATTTTAGAGCTGCTGCATCTATAAAAGTCTGAAAATTATAAGAAAAAAAAAAAAAGGTTTATCAAAGTTTCCCATTGTCCAATGTGTCCAATGTTGCTTGTATTGTCTGACCAGTACAACCCCAAAGGTTGTAAGTTTACAATCTAATAACACAAAGAAAAGCAGCAAATACTCTATGTGTGAAGCTGGAGCCAGAATTACTTGGGTATTTTTGCTTGAAAAATGACTCAATCGATTTATCAGTTCCCAACATAGCTGCAGATTAATTTCTGTTGAACGACTCATTGATGGATCATCTAGTCATTTGAGCTCTGAGGCAATTATCATTGAAGGTGTGCTGGATTTGAATTCATGATATAGTTTCAAGGCTTAGTAAAAAAGGCCATTACACACATCTGGGGTGACGATGTTTGAAGCACATGGTTAGACTGTAGAGAGCTTCAATTATTTGATCATTAATCAATTAGTTACAGGAAATTAATCAACAACCTCTAACTATATATATCATACATTATATATATATATATATATATATTGTTCCAGCGAAAAATACAAAACATCCCCTTGATTCAGGTTCTCCAAAGTGAGGATTTCTTTTTCTTATGGGATGAATTGTTTTGCGTTAGCCAGAAAAACACAAGAAAACTGAATGCATCATCTCTGATTTTAAGGAAATTATGATGGTCATTTTACACAAATTTCTGGCATCTCACTGACAAAATTGAACAATTCATTAATTCATCAAAAATAGGCACATGAATCAACTGATGACAATAATGTTAGTTGCAACCTTTAAAATGAAGCAAATAGTAAATTATATGGAATTATACAAATATTAGTTCCACGTGAAAAATGTAAAATACTGTGTATAATACAGTATTACATATCTTGTTATGGCACCAGAGAATACACAAGACTTTTTGTTGAATCGTGGCTCGTCTTCATTTCCTGTTGGGTTTTTTTTAATTAGTGGCATTTTTGCAGCCAATCCTCAGCTCAGGAAGCTGGTATTAAAGCACTCATCAAAACACTGACTAAAACCGAAACTCATGAAGCATTTCCACTTTTTCTCCTCTCAGTTTATATCCACAGGTGTTTCCGCTTATGGATGTGTACAATTATTTAAAGTTATTCTTCAAAGTTTCTTTCTTGAAACAACTCCCAGGTGCGTTCACCTGAGTTTGCAGCTCGATGAAGACATTATTACACTGCTCTATAGTATTTCACAACCACACATTGAACACGTTTTATTTTCTTCTGAGACTCGGGACGTAACTTGCAGCTTTCTGTTAATAAAAGCTTTTTAAGTACCAAAACTCAGCTAACAGCAAATCTTTGTTTTTAACAACTTATTGGAGTTGGAAAACCATCTTTTAAAAATGAAAAAGCAAAAAAAAATGTAGTTACCTGAAATACGTTCACGCATTAATACAACTAAATACTACAAAGAAGCAGAACAACTGTTGTTTAAAATGTAACACAGCTAGAGGAAAATGTAATGTAATGTATTCAATGACACATACCTCAGTTTAGCTCACAGTTCAGCAGTGGAGTCTGAAGGCGGAACTACAGGAGCTGGGTTTATATTAAGACTCACTTCTCGCGAGATGATGGTCCACAACGTGACTACAGCCCACTTCAGTCCAGTGTCAAACCCACTACGCAGCATGACTTTGCACTTTCTCTAATCGGTTTTCTGGGAAATTTTACACTCTTAAGAGACCAGCTCAAATCGCAGTGTTAAGGATGAGAAGGCACATAGAAGTTGACGCCACCAGGAAGTAACTTTTAGGCCCAAATTTCAAAGTTAAGAAACTTTTTCCAGTTCCCATGAGGTTGTTTGATCCATCCTCAGTATCCAGGAGTAGAGAGCAGCCAGTTTTGATTCTTAAGACTCAACCCATTCATCTGAAAACTCCAAAAAAGAGCAGGTTTTAATGGCAAACAGCTCCCTAATCCACACTAACAGCTATGCATGGGTCAAAGAGTCATGAGGCTTTATCATATGACCCAACCTCCTTCAGGATGTGGACAGTGGTGGAACTAGTATTCAGATCCTTTACTTAAGTAAAAGCAGTTTACCAATGCAGCAGTGTAAATACACTCCATTACAACTAAAAGTCCTGTCTAAAAATGCTACACAAGTAATATTACATATTATCAGCTTGAGTACTGAAGTAAAAGTAGTGATTTGGTCCCTCTAGTTAGCTCGTTTAGTCCAGTGGTGCCCAACCTAGGGGTCGAGCCCCTCCAAAGTGTCACCAGATAAATGTGAGGAGTCGTGAGATAATTAATAGGAGAGGAAACAAGAAAAAACTAAGTTGATTTTTTTATGAAATACTGGCTCATTTAAACATTCATTGAAATGAAACCATGTGAGAAGTTTAAAGGGAAAAAAATCACTATTTGGTGGAGCTGTTAACAACTCATAATCGTCTTTTTGTAAGACGTCAAAAGCCAAAGAGGTTGGAAACCACTGGTTTCATCTTTAACAATGTGTTATATTTAAAAGCTTTTTATATTATCCATAGTGTCAAATCTTCATCTGAAAAGTAACTAAAGCTGTCAAATAAATGTAGTAGAGTAGAAAGTGCAATATTTCCCTCTGGAATGTAGTGAAGTGGAAGTATAAAGTAGAATCAAGTGGAAATACTCAAGTTCAAGCACCTTATAATTGTAATTAAGCACAGTACTTGTTCTTAGTTATTTTCCATAACTACATGTGGAGCCATTGTAATTGTAAACAGACATTAAACATTTTTCCCTTTATATAAACTGCTCCAACCTGCACTCTAATGTGTGCTTATCAGTGACTTTATCAGTGACTTATTAGTTACCTCACAATAACCTTAAGGCAGTGATGTCCTAAAGATAAGAGAAGCAAGTTTGTGACTGGAAGGTTGTCAATTAAATACCTGGACTGACAGTGAAAAAGCAGTGCTTGCCCCTCCCAGGTGCCCCTGTCATTACCACTAATGAGGTGCCCCTTGAGCAAGGCCCTTAATGCTGCTCAGTGGCCGTCAGATCAGACTGGTTGTCCTGGGCAGCCTCCCGGTGTAAATGTGTGTAACTTTATGAATGTGATCAGGGCGTTCCTGTAACAGAAAAGCTTCCCACTTCCCTGAATAAATAAAGATTACAATACAACAAACTTTCCTGCTCAGACTATAAATTACTGGCAGCACCAGGTCACCAGCATGGGGGTATATCCTTGGTGTTGTATGGCTCTTTGGACGTATAAATAATATGTTTTAAAGGGGGATTTTGTATTTTTCACCCAGAATTCCTTCATTTAATGTCCATATTCATTTTGTATGCCAAGCTCTGTTATAACCCCATTTCAACCAGACTGCTCATATTATTTAACACTTGTATGGATATGAGTAACCCACTGCCATGGACTAAAAGGTTCAGATTTAGCCATGAAAAAGACTTACATTGTGAAATCAGTTGCCCATGATTCACTGAAGCTACGACACTGAAAATCATAGAAAGAGAATAAATATTCAAATGCTTTGAGAGGGAACTAGGAGAAATGCTAATGGAGAGGAAGTTCCCCAAAACAGATCAAAACAATACCACCAGCACACACATCTATCATTTTTAACTGCTTAATAGCTAAAACTAATTCAATATACTTCATATATTTTAATAAAAGACAGTGAACACTTCACGCTGAGAAAATCAACATTATAGAAGTTCTCTAAGACAGCTGTATATGCCAGCCAATTTCCTCCATGTTTCCTGCAATGTCACTAACAATCAAACTATCATGGATTTACAGTCAGACACACCGTGAGAGTCATGCACTATTGCAACACTTTGTACTTATCCTGTGGACACCAGAAGGCATTTTTAGTCTCATTTCCTCCTCACTGTGGCTGCCTGTCATTCACTCCAATAATTGGCACTGACACTTTACTACCTGTTCTGTGAGTTAATAAAAAGTTATTTTTTGTAAATATCTTGTATATTGTAGTGTTTTTATCATAATTTTAAGGAGCAACATGACATCTGATTTGTTTGATGTAACTCTTATTATACGTAGTGGCCCTACGTGACATGATACACTGTTCCCAATCTTTCATGAACCAGTGTCTGTTTTTTGGAAAAAGTGTTGATCCCTAGCAACTGACCTTGTCTAACAAGTCTAACCAGTCTAACTTTTGACTTTCCAAGCCTAATATACTGTGTACATGGCATTAAGCCTTGTGTGTGATACAATATACAGTACACACCCACAGCAAATAGCTTGGCAGGTGTTTCACATTAACCCTCCTTGAGTCAAATTTGACCTGTTTAAAAAAAATGTATCAGAAAATGGATTTATTTAATCAAATTGCCTGGAAATCACATGTATGGTTCCATACTATATTCTTTACAAGTAAAGTCATCGATATTTTCTTTGAATTGGGTGATCATTTGTACTTCAACAGTCAAACCAGACCGGGTCAATTTTGGCCCAGGAGGACAACAGGTGTGATTATGTGCTACCATTCAAATATTTGAAATGGTTTCAAAACAGTATCCTGACTAAACTTTGACATGTACCATTTTGGGATAATCCATCAACATATTCTCATCTGATCTTAAATTTAGTTAAAATAATTCATAATTTCTGCTTTTTCCATCCGAAAATGAGGTATACTTCCATTTAAATGAGACCTACATTGACCATAATTTCCAAAAATATGTGTAAAGTTGGAGTGAAGTTGGATAAAAAGAGATTTGTGCTTTATGCTTTATTAACAGTCGAACCAGTCAAAATTGACCCAGGAGGACAAAAGTTACATGGTTGACTGGAAGACAAGGGAAGGTTAAACTAATTTATGGTGAATCTCATCAGCTTAAAACAGTTGTGACTCTAATGCCAAATGCCTCACTACAAAAGTACAGTTTTACAGCCAAATCTTCCTTGACTCAATGACAAAATTAAAGCTCTGTGCATAGAGATGCTGACGGATAGGCATTTTTATACCTCAGGAAATTAGGGAATATGTTTCTCAAGCCATCATTTGAAGATAAGTGAAAAAACATGTGCCGTTTTTCTCTGAGATGATTAGTTCAGCAGGCTGTTATCTGCTCAAACAGCCCCTCCACCGTGCCTCCTTTGTCCAGTGTCACCAAGTGATGTCTTTGCATGCTGTTGCCATGGGCACCGCATCAAGGGCCAGATAAGAGGGGGACACACAATAACCTCCTGTTAGAAGCGCCGCAGTGGGCAGTAGTGATCAAACGCTGCCCCGTGTTCATCTCCTGTCTCACAATATGCCAATAATTGGTGCATCTGCTCCACCGCTGTTTGAAGAGCACTCATTTCTGTCATTGTGCTTACTCTCATCCCCGCAAACATGTATAAAAAACAAATGTTTGAACAGAAGTGGTGGTGGATTGAAAGATTGCTGCAAAGTACAGTGGCACCCTCGATCTAATATTTGAGAACAAATTCTGTCTTCCTCTTTGAGTAACTTGAACACTGAATGTTTGCAGTATCAATCTTCTCATCTCACCCTCAGCAAAAAAGCTGTTTCCTAAATATCAAACTATTCCTTTCAACGTAAAAATATACTGTTGTCCTCTCTACCAGTGAATGAAAACATACAGGCACTACAATGTTGGCTTCACTTAAAATAAATTCACCCAGACTGTTTCCATTCACGTAGATGCTGCAATACCTCAGTGTGTGTGAATGAACTAGATGAGCTGTATTGTGTGGTGGTGTGTAGATTTCACTGAGAAATTATAGCTGCTGAAGCTGCGTCTCTAATGATGACAGTCTGAGGGGGTTGAGAAGGATTGTCTCAGTGTGAGGCTGATTGGATGCCAGGTCCAGACTTGTCTTTAAGAGGCAGCGACACAGTGGAGTCAGCAGGAGGAGCTCAGAGGGGAGCCGCACAATCACTGTCCCTCACAGCAGGACATGACAGCATGTACATATTCTGCATGCACGCACGCACGCGCGCACACACACACACACATGCACACACACACACACACACACTCAGTCATGTTTCCATCCCTTCAGAGGACATTACATTGACTTACAGTCATTTCTGGAGAATTATCCTAATCTTAACCACCACAAGCCTAATCCAAACCCTTACCCAAACCAAACATTCACCCTAAAATTAATGATTTATGTTAAGGCAACTTGCTTTTTGTCCCCATAAGAGAGGCGAGTCCCCACAAACATGACTGTGTAAACAGATTTATGTCCCCACCACACACACACACACACACACACACACATAGACGTACACTAATTTCCTGGAGACTTATCATAATCCTAACCATAATCACTACTTGCCGAACACTAACCCTAACCCCACATCATCTTTTTTCTTAATTGGGGACATGGTTTTTGTTCACAGCTGGGATAAGCTTTCCCCAGTTAACTGGTCTGTAAGTCTGAAATTTAATTCAACGTAGACTATGTCAGACCACACACACACACACGCTTATTGTTATACTGAACAGCTTTCATGAAACAGCTATGTTACATCAAAGTTATAGAGACCCAAAATGTTCAATATTAAATGAATATCATAAATATCAAAAATAAATAAGACATAATGAAATTAATAGTCATCAAAATACATACAGACAAAATGTATCATATAACCCTGAAATAGTTCAGAAGATTTTAAAACTCTGTTCATTCATATTCAATATAATTTCATCCTCCCTCTGTAGACGAGTCTACTGCAAGTAATTCTTATTCAATTCCATTACTTCCCCCAGAGAATGTTTTTTTAAATTTATTTATTTTTTTATTTTTTATTTAATTGCTTTAACTGATGGACAAACAACTAAAAAGAGCATTAAAAATATGAAACTATTCATAATAATACATTTACAGATCTCAATAAGGTGATATGATAGAATCCATTATTTCACAATGCTTACATTATACTGTACATTTATTTATTTATTCATCATCATCATCATCATCATCATCATCATCATCATCATCATCATCATCATCTTCATCATTTTATTTATTTAAAACCTTTTAGAAATAGGAATGAGAGAGAAACTTCATTTTCACTGGTGCTGAGGCACAGACCCAATAAATGCAGACACTATTCAAATAAAATTAAAAGCCTAAAATTAAAAGTTATATCAGTTTAAATTAACAATGCAAAAAAAGTGACAGAGTAGGAATTGACATTGAGACAAATCAATCAATCAATAAAAAATAAGAACAATTAAAATAAATACATTTTGGAATTGACTCAACATTATTAATGAAGTTTTTTGTAAGTATACTTTAAGTATGTGCAGTTAAATCCATGTTTCATAATTCATTTGATCACGAATATATTTATTTATTTGTATGTACTGAATGATTGATTATTATTCATGGTGCTCTGTGCCTTTAAGAGTTCTCCCGCGCTGCTTTACGAACACGGAAATGGACCGGAAGAGACGGGAATATTTCGCGCCAAATTGAAACATAGCAGTCAGTCTGAGCAGCTGCAGACCAGACCTCCAAACTACACTTCACTTCTCTGCTGTATCCTCTTTGTCAAGGTATGTAAGTAGCTCATATAATCTACGTGTTTTCTAATTTATAAAGCTCGCTTTGAAGAAGACGCACACGCTGGATTTGTGCGGTGTTTTTATTTATTTATTTGTTATAAAGTTGAGTTGAAACTTTTTCTCTGTGTCCAGTTCAGCCACCATGGAAGAAGCCAACAAGCTGATCGGCGCCGGTAAGAAGCACCTAGTGATGGGGAAAGCGGTGGAGGCAGTGAGCGCCCTGCAGGAGGCCTGTGGCATGCTGTGAGTTAACCACCACACAAAAGACTTCAAACACCCCATCAACCCTGTCTGTCCCCACAAACACTGATTGTACACTCAACTTAAGTGCTTTGAAAAGGGACACATTGTAGGTCTTATTAAATGAAACCGAGCATGACCTCTGTGAGGGCGAAATGACTGTATAGACAACAGTAAAAGTGTTATCTACTGCTTGTTAGCAAACATGAGGTTCACACACAGTTTGCAGTTGCAGGCTGATTTCTCACAGGTGTGTAAATGAATGTAGGTTAATATGACTTTCGGAAATGGAAAAACATGGATGTAACTAGAGCTGTTGATAGGAGCCACAAATCAATTGTTTTGATTGTGTTTTAATTATGTTTTAAGGCAAAAATACCAAATATTTTGAGGTTGCACAGCATTTGAAACACATTGCTGTGTTTTGCATGACTAAATAAGTTTTTAGATTGTTGACCACACCAGCAAGCCACTTAAAGATGTCACTGTGAGCTCTAAGAAATTATAATTGACACTTTTATGACAATAATTGATCATCCAAACACATTTATGGATATGGAAAAACGTGTTGCTGGCACATTCAGAGGATATTTTATGAATATTATGGAGGTGTCATGAAAATATGAGTAAGTGTTGACTTCAAAAGAACAAGGTGTGTGTATAGATGTACATTACAACCGTCACACACTAACTTATTATTTGTACTAGTGGTTTTTAACCTTTTTTTTTTTTTAAATTCAACAAGCTTTAACAGTGAATAACTGAAGAACAGCTCTTGAGCTGAAAAACAGGAAGCCTAAATGAAACATTAAGTTTAATTTGATTGAAGTCAAACTTTAATTACTCTTTGTTTCCAGAGCTAAAAAGTACGGAGACACAGCAGATGAGTGTGGAGAGGCTTTGTTCTGGTGTGGTAAAGCGCTGTTGGATTTGGCACGGTAATTATTATTTTCTTCTTCATGCCAGTCTTGTTTCATAAAAATATGAAATCTACAGTATCCTCTAGTGTGGGATCATTTTAGGTTGTTGGTTGAACTGATCCTGTTGTTGTAGGATGGAGAACTCCGTCCTTGGCAATGCTCTGGAGGGAGTGCCTGAGGGCGAGGATGAAGAAAAACCTCCAAAAGACTCCAATGTTGAAAGCACAGAAAGTGTTGATGGTGAGGACATAGTGTGTTTAATAGAAATTGTTTGTTTGTTTGTTCTTTTTTAGCTATTATATGTTAACACTGGTAGCATAAATATAAATTAAAAAAAAAAGTCCTCACTGTACTATCAAACATCTCAACAGAGAAGACCAGAGACGAGCTGAGGGTTCAGGTGTACGACGCCATGGCAGAGAAGAAAAACGATGACTCGGAGAATAAGGGCGATGCGGGGAAGTCGGAGGCTGGGGATAAACAACAGAAAACGGAAAAGGAGGACGGAGATAAAAAAAAGAGCGACGTCGTTGAAAGCAAATCTGATGAAAATAAGGAAAACAAAGAGGCTGAGAAAGAAGAGCAGGCAGCAGATAAGCCAGAGGAAGAAGCTGAAGGTGACTTTCCTTATCTCTCTTGATTGGCTGTAATTGCACGTTGCCCAGTTCATCTCAACAAGTGTGTTTGTTTTTTAGATGACGAGGAGGAGGAAGATGGCGATGATGCAGAGGTGGAGGGTGACACAGAAGGACAAGGCGAAGGAGACGATGCTGCTGAAAAGGTACGTGACCGATCTGCCTAATTACACGGCTGGAACGTCAGCAGGTGCCTGGTTTTAAACTGGTCTTTGACTGGTTTTCAGGACAGTGACGATGAGGAGGTGGACAACCTGCAGCTGGCCTGGGAGATGCTGGAAGTGGCTAAAGTCATCTATACAAGGTAACTGAAAGCACCAGCTGTGATGAAGATCTGAATTCAATAATCAAAGCTACAGCTTCCACAATAACGCATTCTTTTTCCTTTTTTTTTAAAATAAGGAAAGAGGCGAAGGAGGATCAGCTGATGGCAGCTCAGACTCACCTCAAACTGGGTGAAGTTTCAGCTGAATCAGGTACTATTCACTCGCTGATTAAACGTTTTTGACACTATAGCTGCGTTCACATGAAAGTTCTTAACGCTCAGTCTTTTTGTGTTGATGGTTAATTAATTAATGCTTGTAAGTGGCTGAGTATATCCTGTTTTCGCTATGGAAAACAATCCTAAGGTCCTCAACAGCTGAAGATTTACCTGAAAGGTTGCTGACCGTGTGCATGAATAACACCATACGTGTAACAGTCCAATCATGAGTATGTGTGACAAGTTCTGCTACCATACAGTTTTGAGAAGACAACGTGTTTGTTTTTACGGGGCTGTGAGGTGTTGACACTGACAATATGCCATTATTTATGTGAATATAGTATTATAGTGTTTTTATGATGACCCCTGCAATTATTTGTGGGGTTAGGAGCAGCTTGAAATGGCTCATTCTTGTAGAGCTGAAATTTATATTAAGTTCCAGCCATCAAATGTGAGAATTGGCAGCTTTTTTCATGTTTTTTTTTAATATGACCCAAAACATCAACTCTACTCTGGGAAATCTTAATGGGCACACAAGGCTGTACAATAAGTAGTTGTAAGGATAATCAACAGTTCAATTGATGAAAATAATCCTTGGTGATTTATTTGGACTATGCTTCAATTTAATAACAAAACAGGCATGTTTAAAAAAACAAAACAAACAAACCCCAAACCGGATTAAATTATCCTGTATATTTAAATCGCTGTTTCTCTTTCAGGAAACTACACACAAGCTCTGGAGGATTTCCAGGAGTGTCTGAAGCTGCAGCTGAAACATCTGGACTCAGACAGCCGCCTGCTCGCAGAGACTCACTACCAGCTGGGTCTGACGTACAACATGGACCATCAGTACAGCCAGGCAATCGAAGAGCTCAACAGCTCCATCTCCGTCATCAAGAGCAGGCTGGGTAAGCCAGGTGTAGCTCACTCTAGCGTGTGCACACATACACACATACATTGTGTTTAGTTCATGGCTGAAGTGTTTTTTTGATTTCAGGTTGAGTCACTGCAGCAGCAGATGGTTCTCAGTCTTTACACACTAACATGTCTGCTGTGTCTGACAGAGAATCTCCAGGGGCTGATGGACAAGGCCAAGGGTCCGGAGGCTCTGCCAGATGAGAGGAAGGAGATGGAGGAGATAAAGGCTCTGTTGCCAGAGATCCAGGAGAAGGTTGAGGATGCCACAGAAAGCCTGAAAACAGCGGGAACCGACACCGAGGCTATGAAAAGTGTACTGGTGAGCGAGGGGGGCTGGGTAGTTTTCAATAGTTTACTCTGTAGTGAGAAGTTAAGATGTGTAAAGGATGAGTTTGCACTTTCACTGATGTATGCAGAACAGTCGCATCTATCAAATGTGAAGCTGCACTGTGTGGTTTTTTTTTTTTAGCTGAAAGTGGCGAACACGCTGTGGGTGCAAATCTGTGGAAACTAAATCTGCACCTAGCAAACGTGGAGAGATTTTTATTGGTTAGTTTATTTATGGGTTGCTGCTGTGCCCTCGTTAGCTTCCACCACCACCACCTTTTACACCAAGGTGTCAACCACAGTTGGCATCAGGTTTATTGTAAGAGTTGAGCATGTGTCAGAGATGACGGTTGAACACAGGCTGTCGGTGTAGAAGCGGAGGAGTCAACTTTACATTTGGGGATTTCCTTTTATATGCTTCTTATTTAGGAGATTCACATATATAACGTATTTTACCCAACACACTCTTGACCCCGTTAAAGACCGAAAGCACGTGTTCATCTCCTCACATCACTAACGCAGACTTGTGTTTGCAGGTCTAGTTTCACACACAAACACATCAGTACTTAAACCACAAGTTTCAGTTCAGTGTCTGCACTCAAGCACACAGTCACTCTTTTAAGTGATCATAAATGTAATTTCAATCTCAATAACAGTCCCATTTCAGCTTTGCATATGTATCAGGGTGTGCAGAAGTCAACTTTTATGAAAGCTTAATTTGATCTCTTATTTTAATGTCAGGATGGAGGCTCCACTTCCTCTGCATTCCCCACTTCCACTGTACAGAGTTTGAACACTTCCTCATCTTCAAAGGTAACTTGTGTATTTATATTTAGTGAAGATATGAAAACATGAAGTGGTGCAATATTATGTATTGTCAGTTTTTTCACTCTTCTTCATGATGGCTCATTATTTTCCCACCCAGACTAACAGCACATCAACCAATGAGGTCAGCTCTGCTAACGGACACGCCCCCAAAGCTCCAGTCTCAGACATCTCCCACCTGGTCAGAAAGAAGGTGAGGGGGGGGGGGGCAGTGGATACAATGACACAATGACACAAGTTGTGTATATTCATAGAACATTATAATGTATCGATGTCATCTCCAGCAGTTTAGTCTCATTTGTGTGTGTGTTTCAGAGGAAACCAGAAGAGAGCCCAGTGAAGGAGGGCGTGGTCAAGAAGATGAAGCAGGACGACGCTAAGACCAACGGAGCGGAGCAGCCTCATACTAACGGTGTTCACAAAGCCAACGGGGACACTAAGGGACACGCCAACGGTATGGAGGTGGAGAGGTAAGAGAAGCAACCGACTGAGATCATGAATCTTTTTAGTTAGGGTGTAGGATTACATCTGAAATGCCAGGTGGATGTTTTCCTGCCGCTGTGGGTCTAACCGAAACTCTTCTTTTTCTCTTTCAGTCAGTGAAGCGGGTTTTTAAGCCACGAAGAAGAGCTCCACCAATATGCAATGCTCTTAACCGCTACACTAGTTTACTGTTGTAAATATGTTTTCTATGCCTGTTGTTGTATTGGTGTTTGTGCACATATGTAGCCTATAAATGAAATTGAATAAAGAATATTGTTTCATAAAGCTTTGTTGGGTCAAAGTTTGTAAAACCAGATCAGCAGTGAAAACTGAAAGGATTCCTACTAAAATGACTTTGGTAGGTAATCATACTTTTGTTATAAAGTGGCTATAAGGACATGGTGTATAACTTACGGCTGAATTTGATGGGAAAAGTTGATTGGCAGTCATACACTAGTGACAAACAATCTGTCATTGCTCACAAACTATAGGTTTAACAAAACAGAACTGGAGGGGACTTTTACATAGTATCTTATATCTGGAACTTAACATTCCAATTTTTACTATTACTAGCTGTGTTTAAAATATTCAATACATAGAAACCCAATGAAATCATTTCAGCGCAAACTATTTGAATCTCCATTGTCTGTTAATCCATCCTTATTTGAAAAGCACAACTACTCCGAGTGCAGGTGGAACTGTTATTGCAGGTTCGTGCCAAATTGTGTTGACATCCACGTTATTTTCAAACACTTTAGTGAAAAATCACTGGTACAAGGAAGCAAATATTCCAGTTTCAGTATCCCACAGTTACGCAGCATTCTGAAGGATCACCAAGCATGAATAATCAAATCATTTAAGCACAAATGAAAGACAACAGTAATAAGGAGGGAGGGTCAGGGGTTACTTAAGTTTTACTAATCTACTAATTATTCATTGAATGGACTGGGGCTGATAGAATAGTGTTTTTCATTTATACTGAACATAGATGATAATTCCCAGTCTGAAAAAAAGGCTGGAGGGTCTTTCTAATAAACCCTGAAATATAAGTCTGAACTTTAATTTTCTCTATATAGTTTCATGTAAGTACTCTGAGATGATAATCGAATTAAAGTCATGATTTCACAAAGCTTTTATCTGAATGCCTGAACATTTAGAAATCTGAGCACTAAAAAATCAGCATGGTTGAATTGTGCTTCCCTTTAAAACAAAATTTTAATTTTCCCCACTTCTGTTTTCACTTTCATTACCTCTGCAGAGATATGACCATCTACATAAGCAGCTGTCAAGAAACAATACATCTTGATAATTTGGATGTCAGAGAATCTTCAGACACAACTGTGGATAATACATTTGTCTATTTTTTTTAAGGCTTTGACTACTCAGTACATACACATTATTGTGCTACTCCAGCTGACAGGAATTAAGTGCCATGTGGGATCAATGTGAACTGATCTACAGAAAGTCGAGCCCACGTGGACTCAAACACCACAGTAGCCAGATTCATATTGAAACATATCAGCTTGTCAGGAACCAATTTTTATTAATATCATTAATAATGTGTCATCAGCATCATCAATGAAATGAGTTAGTCTGTTTAAAGCAGAATCAAGTGTGCATTCATTGCCCTTCTTTTCTTGATGAACACTTCAGTTCCACAAAGCGAGGAAGAAAAAAGGAAGAAGGGGAGGAAGAGGAGGAGGGGGGGCAGGGGTCATAGAGGGGCAGGGACTGCAGTGAAGGAGGAAACGCAGGGAAAACGACGTCTGGCGGAGCAGGAATCTCCCCCTTCACTGGGATATGATTGGTTTTTCCCTTGTGCAAGAACAACAACAAAAAAAATCAAAACAAAAAGAAATTCAAAATGGTGCTCTAAAAACAAAGATGAGAGAGGAAGAGGGGAGATTGCTTGCTGGGATGTGGTGTTGGCTGTTGTGTGTTTTTTTTCTTTCTTTTTTTTTTGTTTGTTCCGTAAAGCCACGTTAGGATTTGATGCAGTCGTCATCGTCAGAGGTCTGGCTGCTGCTACTGGTTTCGGACTCGGAGCCCTCCTCGACGTGCGCCTCCGCCACACTCCTCCAGGGGGTGAAGTGGAGGGTCACACCCCGCGCCCTCGGGAGAACCCCATTCCTCTGCATGCCGTTCCTCTTCAGCTGGTCGGAGGACAGAGACAATTAGAGCGTGAACGAGATGCCACTTTGTTCTTTTTTCATTTTTAAAAATCAGGGAAAAAAATATATTTAACGAGACGAACCAAGACTAGAATTTAATGTGAGAAGTGGGATATTTCTCTGAGTGCTCACCTGTTCAGTTTTAGTCTGGAACTCTCTCAGCTCATCCTCTGTCAGAGGCAGGAAGTTATCATCGTTTTCTGGGTGCTCCTGCCAGCCCATGGCCTTCAGCAACCTGCACATTAGACAAACAGTCACTTTCTGTTTGGCTGACCCTGTGTGTCTGTGTGTATTAAGTTCTGTGCCAAGTGCTGTCCTACCTGTGCTCTGCCTCCAGGGAGCTGGACAGGTGTTCAGTGTCTGAGTCACTGAGGGAGTAGGAGAGACCATTCTCATGGCAGACTTCTTCGCTGTAGGCTTTGGGCTCTGGGGTGCTGCTTTCACCCTGAGAGAAATTCACACAGCGACACACTTCAAAAATGCTGTATTGTTGAAATAGTAATTAAGAACCACATTATCACAACTCCCCTTCATAGTATGTCTCTCTCCCCAAATTTCCTGCCTGAATCTATATCAACCGTCATCATCAAATGATGAAAACCTCCTTAAGAATGTAATGTGACAAGATACCTCGACATTATCATGATGTAATGTAACATTTGGTAAAACTGTGATTTAAAACTAAAACTAACTAACTAAAACAAACAGAGAATTTGTGTGCAGATTAAGAAAAAGTGTTGCTACACTGTTGGACTTCGACATTGTTAAATTCAAAAACTGACTTCTACATAAAGAGAATTCACATTACAGCATTGCCTCCTAAAAAGAGAATTTTCTTCTGTATACCATGACATCAAACACCTGCTCTGTCTTGTGTTATGGTTCTATTTTTTTTTTTTTAGAAAGTGAACCTCAGTGAAAGTCGCCCACCTCTCCTGATGTTCCCGGGCTGCTGCTTGTTGTCAGCTCTCCTGTGCCCTCGTCCTTCAGAGCTCGCAGGAACTCGCTCTTACGGTCCGGACCGCGGCGCATCAGCTTCAGCCTCGACGGGGCAATGTCTATGGGAGGAGTCGTGCTGGAAGGGTGCTGCGGAGGTGACGCCACCGAGGGACGAGAGAAGGGGTGGGTGGGGGCAAGAAGAGGTGGATGTTGTTTAAGAATGCACTGATTTGTCACAACTAGTCATCAATAGATTCACCTTTTTGCTGCGTTCTGTCTTGTGATGTTTTGAAATTTAAAGCCTTTAACAGCAGATATCAAAAACACAAATAATACACTGAACAGACGACCGAACACATGCTGTTGTAGGAGAAAACTTCACATACACATGTGAGTGAGAATTTCAGTCACCAACCACACTCACACATACAGTAATGACTATGTTTAGATAAAACCTGTAATTTTCTTGCACAGGGATAGGCTCGCTTCATGTCCAGCGTGTAGTGACACTGCTTGCTGTGCAGATTTACGTGTTAGCAGGAAGTCTGACTTAAAAAAAACATCTCTTGTTGGGTTTACAGGAATCCTAAATTCCAGTTTGTCCTCTTTTCTTGTTGTCCTCACCTCTTTAGGGGTGTTGTGCTGTGGCGCACTGACTGGGGTGCTGGGTTTGGCTGTAGAGACGGGGCTGGTGAAAACTGAATCTCGGCCTGGCATGTGGAGGCCAGACTTGGTGATCTCTCTACCACCGGGTTTCCACTGGGTGCTCTTTAAGAGGACAGATAATGTGCATTTGTCAGAAAAACGAAAGACTGCTTTCCGTCACAGCCCAGCACACGGAAGGAAAAACATAAATCCACATCACAGCCAGTCTTACTTTGGTGGGGGCCACAGCAGGCTTTGGGACCAGGTTCTTGTAGACGCTGGAGCCTGTAATGGGAGCTTTGCTGCCGTTGGTGGGCAGGGTGCTCGCACTGGCGAACCCTGCAGAGAAGGCTGTGCTGGAGTCTTCCTTCGAAACCTTCTTGATGACCAGCATTTTGGACACCATCTGTTTGCCACTAGGGGGGTTTTCTGGAATATAATCACGACAGTCGTCGTGTTAATGCTACAGAGAGTGAGGATGACACTGCACTGTCGAGTCCTTTTAACTCAAGAATAATTAAAGTGAACTACAGCCTAATGTGGACTGAGAGCTCTTACCCCACACTCCAGCATGGGGAGCCACTGCTCTCATCTGAGTCCCAGGCTTTCCAGTTGTTTCAGGGTTGAGGGAAGGCTAAAAAGACCACAAAAAAAAATCACATTTTGTAGTCTCAAGCCATGTTAAAATACAAGAATCTGAGCATTGGTGACTGATAGGAAGCAGGAAACTTTTGTAAAGCATAATACTTAAGAACATTTTATTTTAGATCAAAAGGTGGATGTGTGGAGATAATAGAAAATGCAAAGTGAAAGTGACAACAGCTCTGATATCAGAGGTGTTAATAATTGTTATACTCCTAAATAGAAAGTCATATCTATATTCTGAGCATTCTTTATTTGAAAGCTCAGATTGCCTTGCCACTGACTCAAGTTATCTTATCTTTCAGCAGAGCGGTGTCATTCAAGAACTATGTCAAGGTCAGCGGCTGGCTACTCACAAAGTCCTCTTCCACAAACTTCAGCTTGTCGTCCTTGCCATCTTTGCGTTCCTCGTTGGGGAACTTGTCCTGGTACGAGGTGCCCTTGCGGGGATGGAAGTTACCATTGCGCTGCCGGTGCACCCCCTGCCTGTCCCTGTCACCCCCTCCCCGTTTGGGGTGGCGTCCCTGGTGGTGGTGGTGGCCATCCTGGGCCCCCCGCAGAGCTCCGTGCCAGCTGGGTGTTTCCTTCCAACATGAGCCGCCTGCCAGCCCGCCATGTCCTCCTTTGGCCACCCCCGAGTCCACAGAGTCATGCCTTAGAAGCAGAGAGGGCTGCTGCCATCCGTCACCTCCAGGAAGAAAAAACAAAAAATGTAACAACTATTAAATTTATGCTTTGGCGAGTGGTTTCACTAATAACCTTCGGAAACAACAGCTGAATTCCTTCAGTCTCTATCTGTGCTGACCAAAGCAAATCAAATCAAATAAATAATTCTGTTATCAGATTGTGTCCTGAATGGTTGTCTTTGTTTGTGCTAGCATTTTAACATCTGCTTATCTGCGGCCTGGTTGGTCAACTGGCCTAATGTTGAGACATACAACACAGACACGCCAATAAGGAAACACGAGGCAGGTGTGAAACAGAAGAAGGGTGAAACTGTAACTTAACTTTACCATTCATTGGTCTAAACCTGTAAAATATATATGTATGTATTTTATTTATTTATTGATACTTCTGTGCCCCCAAATTGTATGTCTCGATATGGAGACGCTTGTGTTTTAGTTTGGGAAATGTTTTGAGTTCATTTAATTTAACAAGGACTGAACAATTGTCTGAATGGATGAATTTCAGCATCATTTTACTTAACATGACGACATTATACAGACATGCTGCTGCACACTGAGAAAGGCAGGTGTTGAGCTACTTGCAGTACAACAGCAGACAGAGAGGAAACCTGCAGACTACAGGAGTTAAAACCAGGTTTAATGCTGGATATTCAAAAAACAGCCACAACACTGACTAAGGGGCAAAAAGCTACCAGGAAACCAAAACAACTACTGTGAACAGATCGGGGAAACACTTCACCACTGACGACCTACAATGAAGGTAACCACAACTACACTCACAGTGTGAGACGTTTCAGGAGAGTCTAAATATAATATAACTGCGAGCCTGTCGAACTGAACTTCGCCACTGCACCTGAAAGCATTGTGGCGGTACACCCAAAGGACCGCATATGTAAACATGAGCAGAGCAGCGCTGTCAAAGTGCATTGAGGAGTGTACAGATCTGCACACTGGGGTAAAATAATGGACATAATCTAGACATGAGGACATTTTAAACAAAAGGTGTGCAACATCACTAACACCTCCATCACTGCCTGCAGAACAAGTGGCCTCATACCAGGGCTGCTACTAACAATTATCCTTATTATCAACTATTTCCCAGATTAACTAATTAATGCTTTTGTCTATAAAAAGGCAGAAAATAGTGAAAATGCCTATTATAATATCTCAGAGCTCATGGTGACGTCTTCTAATATCTTGTTTTATCTCATAAACAGCCTGCAGTCTGACATTTAGTTCACTATCGTGTATGACACAGAAACTTCAAGTCCTCACATTCAAAAAGCTACAACCAGCAAAATGAGCATTTATTTGATTATCAAAAGAATTGCCACATTTATTTTCTGTTGATCAATTAATGTTTAAATCAGATAATTGTTGCATCTCTACCTCATACGTCCTTACACACTACAGTGCTTTACATCCAATTTTCTGTCAGTTAACGTTTCCTGCTTGCCGTCACCTCTGACTCCACAAGTGACTTCCACTAGATTGTTTTACTTTATTAGACTAAACTACATCCTGAAACCTTAATAAAGGCTACGACAGAAAACATGACACTCCACCTTCAAAGTTAAGCGAGTTAGGATGAAAAAGTGTGGACAACTTGAATAAAACTAAATCACATACAGCAGCAGACGTTAACTACATGCCCACATAGGTGTTTTCAATCATGCCGTCTGATTAGAGCTCATCTCCAAACTGCAGTTAATTCATCTCCCTTAAAACAGACGCCTCACACCATCATCATTCTTATTCAACCACTTATTTTAGTGACCCAGTTCCCAACATTTCTCCATCCAGCTTCCACCTGACTTCAGGTCTAATAAACTAGAGTAAAGCCTCTCAGATGCGTCTCTCTCCACAGTTTAAACCTGCAGTGACAGTAACAGGGAGATTGATCCACATGGTTACCTGCTGGAGCGCGCAGGGAGCCGTTGTTGAAGAAGCCATCGGACGAGTTGTGGCGGCGGCGGCTCACAGCGGTTCTGCCGTCTCTGTGGTGGTGGGGCTCACCTTGTTTTTCAAGGTTGGCAGCAGGGGACTGGAAGAGGAGGAGGAGAGGAAGAAGAGGGTGTTAAAAAAGAGAAAGTGAGAAATAAAAAAAAGAAGTCTAGACTGTGATAGTGCATCTCATCCAGGGTGAACTGATGACACGAGAGAGCAATTACCTTTTAACTTTTTTTTCTTTCTACCTTATCTTAATTTAAGATTAGCTGAGATCTCAATTCCTCTCTCACCTCAGAAAACTTCAATAACTCACAGTGAAAAAGGTCAACATGAGGATGTATTCTTCAGGAAATAAAGTCAAAAACAGATCTTAGAATTCTTTATCATAAGAAATGTTGCTGTCGTGGTGGAGTCAGAAGCACAGCATGCATAATTCTTAGTCGTATAATCTGAAATCACTGCATTGACACAGCTGTGGGTTTAGTAGTGTCGACTGCACACGCTCACGTCTGTCTCAGTCATATCCTTGTCATTAACTTGTCATGAGGTTCAAAGATCAACTCTGACTGTGTCCTTCAGTCTTTTATGACTTCTTTAAGACAATTACAATAATATCAGAGAGAATAAACCAAGGCGGAAGGAGAGTGTGTGCGCTGATCCTTGAAGACAAACGACACAGGGGGTGTGTAGACGTGTGTCAACAGGACAGTGACTGTGCACTCGTTTCTCTTTCTTGACTCTTGATTTCGCAGACAGCCTGCACTCAGTTGGACAGCCTCCTGACTCACAGATTACCCTGAGCTCTGAGCGGGAGCCAACACACTCACAACCTCACTCAGCTGGACCGTCAGACAGCTCGACATGTTTGTTTTTTTTAAAGAAGGAAGGACAGCATCGATCCAATTTGTTTACCTAACGTCTGACCGGCTCAATCTTCAAATTTGCCCCCCAAATTTCACTATCAAGAGGCTATGTTTCCAGCTTTCATTCATTATTTAATCTGAATTAAGTGCAGGAGATGCAGCTTGATGTCAGACCTTAAATCAAGTCCAGCACTTGAAATAGCTCCTGTGTTGCTGTCCTCGCACGTTTCTCTCAAATATGGAAAAACCACCTTTGTAGGTTAAATAAAGTCAGTAACATCATCAAGCTGTGCCAAACAGATCGGGATATCTTAAATAAATCTTAAATACTTAGAGACAACAATTTTATCACTGCTCTCATTTCTATTTCTATATCTATGTGATATTTAAACTGCACAAACATCAAATTAAACGTGTCCATAATCTCACTATTTTCTAACAGAAGTGGGTTTATTTTGCAGTGTTCACAGTCACAGCCATTTTCACAACATTTCAGCTACAGTTATAATCCTGCTTGGTTGGACATTTCTATTTTAAAAAACACTTAAAACATGAAGTAACAGCCACATTGAGGATAGCTTGCAAATGTAAACCAGTCAGCACAGTCAGCCTGTTATCTCCTATCTGCAAAATGATTGGTTCCTGCTTTGTTTTTGTTGGTTGTGTCCACGGTGTAACACTAATAATGCTCTTTGAGATGCCAAAAAAGGGAAAAAATAGAAGCGGTTGAGGAACTCTCACTGAACACAGTCAGCCAATTACTTTTCTACATCTTTCAGACAGCTAACAGAGCTTCAACGTCAACTAAAAAAAAGGCCAGGTATGTCAGTCGCTACTGATGAGGCAAGTCAAATTCTCACAACAGAAAATAAAACTGACTAATAAACAGACTGATGAAAAGGTAGCAAAGAAAGCAGCTCGGTCTGAAATGTCCATTTAAATTCAGCTACAGCAGTTAGTTCACTTCAAACACTGTCACGCAGCGTTTGGCGAGGCAATGTTTAAGCTTAGTCATAATAAACAAAATCTCTAATGACATAGCGTGATATCAACCTACCCTGAAGACCAGAAAAAAAGCCTCTCCAGAAATATGATTCTTCACTAAATCACTGCAGTCAACAAACCTCCAGTTGGCAGCAATTTTGTTCAACCTCCACCAAGTAACTGTAAATGTTTTCCCAATTTTAAGTAATACTGCAGGTTAACTAACTGTATATACGGCAAATTAAATAATGCCTTGATGCAATCATTAGAAAAACGCCTCCATGAAATCTCCAACCAGTATCTGAATTGTCATTGATGGTAAAATTATTACTTTCTTCTATCATCAGTCTTTTTCAATAAGGGTACATAACGTCTAGGTGACCCTCTGTTGAACCGTGTACTGACTGCACTTTCAGTCCCCGAGGGTGAATCGTCACTGGGATCTCACACACACACACACACACACACACACACACACACACACACACACACACACACACACACACACACACACACACACACACACACACACACACACACACACACACACACACACACACACACACACACACACACGCAGTGACTCTGACTGTTACACTCAAGCTCCGTCTCCTTCACCCACCATTGTTTCCTGTGATCAGCGCACACACTCCGTCACATACATACTGTTTATGTGCACACACACCTTGGCAGGCTGGGGTGTGGAGAAGTTAAGCCAGGCAGGGACAAAGTCATGCTGCGCCATTTAGGTCCAGTGTTTCCGGTCAGTGGATCGAGGCATCAAACCTCATGGCCAGGATCTAACAGAAGAAACAGACAGACAGGAAAGACATTTTTAGTATTCTGCAATTTTAAGCGTGGCAATGTCAATCTGTGACATTTAAACTCACTTCCATGCCCCTCTATCTTTAATTTTATGTCATCTTCAAAGTGGCTTCAGTTATTTAGAAATTCATTGTGTAAAAGGTCCCCCCGCAACGCAAGCCAAAAAGAGTCCTATTCCTAACAACAAAGCTGGACTTGCTGCAGCTGTGCCTGTAAAGCTGATAACTGCTTGACAGGCTGCATGGAAGATATCATGTGCAGTACAATAAGTACATTAACATATATGTGTCTTTATATGGCTCATGACAGAGTTAAGTTCTCATAATTTCAGCACATGAGATACAGCACAGTATTAAAAAGGAATGCTTAATAGGATTTTTAAAACACTTTCTAATTTGTGGTGGAAATGTTGACAAACTTGCGAGTCATTAACAGAAATTCATTTCATGGGTATTGAGTACATCCATGCATGCTGGTCCAAGCCAAGCCAGTCAGGTGAAGCGCAATCATTACCCCAGAGTCTGTGGCTCTGAAGTCCTCTGCCTCCTCTCTCGGTCCGGCTGGGCTCGGTTCCTCAGGCCTGATGGCACTGATCACAGAGTGCGTGCACTGACAGACAGGGAGCGGCACACCGACAACCCCCTCTCCACCTCTGCCAGGACAGCACAGCCCCTTTCCCCAGAGGCAGATCCCTTCGTCCAGGGTGAAACACTGGGAGATGGGTCAAAAGGTCGCAGGAATGATCTGGAATGGTGATCCAGAAAACTGGCCGAGCAGGAAGTGGATTCTGAAGCAGAGGCGAAGTGGTCTACGAGGGAAAGGTTTTTCCTTCTTGACTCCTGAGCAGCTCCTGAGCCGATAACCTTGCAAGCGCTACCGTTTCTAGTCCAGGCCGATTGAACTCTTCACCAATTTATTTGAAGCATTTGTTCTACTGTCAGGAGTAAGACTTGAAACCTTATTGGACTTTATGTTGATTGGCAAACTGAATTGATCTGACAGGTGATTAGTCCCAAACGTGAGGAAGAGCCAGGTTGTCTTATTATCAATAAGAGGAAGCGGTCTGTGAAACAAGTCTGCCCTGAAACATGGACAGCAGTTTGTGTAGCAGTTCCACTTTGACACCAGAAGGGGAGAGAAGAAACGGCTGTTGTCCTGCCACACTGTGTGCCAGTTTGTTTAAGCGTCGCCTTTTACCGAATCATCTTAAGATCTACTGAAGCGCATGCAGGAAAGAAAAATAAATTCAGAGACAGTCTTTTGTTGGCAATGGAGGTCACTGAAAACCACTGCTCAACTCATTAAACTGGTGAAAAAGACTGTCTTAGTTTGAAGAAAATAATGCTCAAAGATTCAAAGTCACATGACAATGAAGGAAGTAAAACCCTATGTTACATCGCTGTCATTTTCAGTTTTGGTTAGTGAAATAGAGATGCTGCTGGATGATACATTATAATGCTGTTTGTAGCTTTGTATGTTCTGCCGTCACATTTGTAAGATGCCCATTTAATTATTGGTGGTTTTCTGATTGACACAGAAGTATGGAACAGCTCTGATTTCATAGATATGCACGCCCAAAAATCTCAACAAAAACCTCCCATAACTTGAACGGTCTTTGTGTCATATGAAGCAGAAAAGTCCTTAGAGAACAATTAATATTTCCCAAAACAAGAAATCCTCCAGGTAACTCAATTAACTTCTTCTTCTCAGGCAAAAGAAGCAGAGTTGGAAAACAGCATGTGTCCAAGAGTTGTGAAGTGGGTCTTTCCTCTCCTTTTAGAATGGAGTTACTTTTCACACACGAAGTTTCAGTGCAGATTTCTGTGTTCTTGCTGGTGGTTCACAGGGATCTGCACAGGAACAGACTGGACCTGCATGAACCAAAAAAAACAATGTGAGCATTAATTCATTCCTCTCAAAGCTCCGGGTTACAAAAATACACCTACGCTCAGTTTCAAGTTTAATAGGTGCACCTGCTTAAAATTCATGCATTGTAATAAGTAATATACGACCTGTGATAAACACTTCCATTATGAAAGTTATAATCTGTTTTGTTGAAATAGTTTTACAAACTTGCTCATATAGCTTTATGGTACATTAGGGGACTGAAGTTTGTGGGGCTTACTTTGTTTCTAATATTTGGTTTCATCTAAATTAGGTGGACCAAAATATACACCTTCCAAAATTACCATAGTGTAATCAACACCTCACCAACACAGTTTCAATAGTGAAAATGGTATGAAGGTAGGACTTGTTAAAGAACAGTTATATTAGACGATGTTAGTTTTAGATAGGTGGACCAGGTAACCTTACTAAACAAAGTTGCTCAACTTCATTCAACATTTTGCTGCAAATGGCAAAAAGAATATGCCAGACATTATAAAAGGTATTATCATGACACTCATCCGTCTCTGAAAAAGCTTATTAAAGCCAAAAATAACTTCATATTCGAGAGACAATCCACCCCTGAAACCAAACTGCTCTTGACACATCAAATACATTTTGAGAGGATGAAAATCATGACTCCGGCATCTCAGAATCATTTCATGCTGAAAGCTGGCTCTTTGATAAAATGTGTTGGCTTTTGGTAAATGAAATATTTATAACAGTGCAAAAATAACTTGTACCTTTTCTCCCTCACTTTCTCCCTGACTGCTGCGCATCTAAACAGGCCTGGCAGTGCGTGTTAAATGAAACAGAGGATGCAATCTGGCACAGTCAATCTTCAATCCTACACCTTATCCAAACATGCCATATAATACAGCTTAACACCTAAACAAAAATTAACCCTTTACGCACAGAGCCGGAGCGACCACGGACCCGCTAACGTAGTCCCACTCAACTATTACGTAACAGCTCAACATCAATGGGTTTGGACATTTACGTCCTGTGTGAAACCAAGCTGATAAACAAATAACACATCAAAAATACTGCTGAGTTTGGAGAGTAGCCAGTTATTATTATTACGCACTACGGGAAACCCCATGTGTCCACAAACACTGCAGCGGACCAATTCAATACACAGCAGACACGTTTTGCCAAGCTAACTAGCTGACTAATGTTATGAATTAAAGAGCACTGACATACTTTAAGGTGTTTTTAACTAGTCGACGTTAATCACCAACTAATGACGCTAGCGTACATGTCTTAACTCTGGTGCTAGCTAACTCTTATTAGTTAACTAAGGTTAACGTTAGCAACTGTTAGCTAATAGCTGGCGTTACCTAGCCTGTTATCTGTCTCCCCCACGACGAGTGCAAGGTTTGTTTCAGATTAATTAGCACGGTTAGAGGGTTTAGCTCAATTTAAACGCGTTTAACATGCCCTCGGTTGCTAAACGTTTATATTTAAGCAGCTGTCACGAACAAACAATAGAGGTAAACAGACCTGGCTTCGTTGGAACAACACAGTTTCAAAATGGCTCCCTTAGCAGCGGCGGCACACATTCATCAGCTCTGCTAAGTGCTAACGAGGCTAACAGTGTCTGAACTACATACCGTGATTCTGCTCTGGAGCCAGGCAGCCGCACACGAAGAGTCATTCAAAGATGTATAAAGGTGAATAAACTCTGCAGAGACTAACCAGAGTACACTTTCTCTCAGCCAAGTTACAAAGCTCCAGTAAAACGGCTGTTGGTGTTTTTTTGTTTTGTTTTCTTTCTTTTTTTTAAACAGCTTTATTGAAACAAGTGTACAACAAGTTTACAGCGCCGTCTGTCCACAGTCTCTCTCACACACACACACACACACACACACACACACACACACACACACACACACACACACACACACACATATACACGTACACACGAGGGAGACTGAGGGTTGTAACCAAAAAAAGAAAAGAAAAACATAAATAAATACATATCTTGTAGGGCCTCTTCACTAGGTACACCTGTGCAATCTAATTCAATCCAATACAACACCTGTTATAAACTCTACATTTATGATGTTTATATAATTTCAGTTTTTGTTGACATTGTCAAGAGGGTGATAATTCTACTTTATGCATTATATTGAATGGTGTTCCTAATATTTTGTCCACTCCATTAACATTCATGAGAAAGGCAAAATATTAGGAAAACCAGTCAATATAATGCACCCCAGTACGCCACCACCACTTTGTATGTAAATATTTTCACCTTTTTGACAATGCCAACAACAACTTTTTAAAGTAGAATTTAAAGCAGAGCGGTTGTATTGGATTGAATTAGATTGCACAGGTTTGTTTATACATTCAAATATAGAACAAATATATTGTTTGATATCAGCTCTGAAAAGTTTGTCCTTTTTTGGTTAAGAATTGTAAATCAATAAATATAAAATTTGATCAAAGTAGTAGTCAGATTCAGTAAATGGAATTGTGAGCATATATTCCTTTCATATTCAAACATTTTTCAGCAATACATCGTGACAGTTTACTCCACCTTTGTTTTGAATGTGGGCAAAACCTAATTTAAAGCACCAGTGTTTCTCTGACCTCCCCACTAAAGGTTCAATTCACAAATGTATCAATCAGTGTCTGTTATTGATTAATTGGATAAAAGTAATTATCGGAAAGAATATCTCTTGGACTTTCATAGTTTCTTTCCCAACAAATATATCCAACAAATGTGGACCAGTGTGATATGGCAGATGGTGTACTTATGGCGTCTTGTTGAAAGAGTTGACAGATTGCATGATTTTTTTAAATTTTATTTTAGTTTGACTGTCTCAAAGATGCTGCGTTCATGATCTGGCGTCATTATGCAACTTCAGTGTGTTTTAACAGTGTTTTCAGAAGCAACGTACCACGCTGTCTAGATTAAATACGATAGTCATATATATAATTATAGCACATTAGTTATGAGTAATGCTCAACATATTTTAAGAACACAGCGTCGGCAGCACGTTTTGTTGTGAATTTGTCATTTTAAACGTTTTTAATAACATTGACATCGACAGCCAAACCAGTCGATAACAGAGGCAGTGTCGTTCATTGGTCGTGTCTAGACGGTAAACCCTTTTTTGCGAAACTATCGCGATACTTGTAAGTGTTCCATTACTGGGCGCGTTGTTTGTCGTTGTACAAAATAACTGTTTTATGATATTAAAACGCTGTGGTTTAGTAAAGTTTAGGCACAAATAACACTGAGTTAGAAGTAGGGAAAAGAATGGGTTGGGTTGAAACACTCACTCTCGCGAGATCTTTCGCCAATCTAGGGTTACGACCAGGAGTTTTAGGAGACAGGGATTGAATCAAACACCGATAGAATGGCAGCCAACAAACGACCTCTAGATTAGCCACTTAATGCGAATTTTGTGACTAATGGTTGTATGTCTTTTTGTGCCTGCAGTGGCTTCTGCAAACAGCTGAATGACACACTATTAAAGGGTAACCTTTAAGTAACTGCAACGTATGTGGTTAATGGGTTGTTACATCAGTATAGCTCATACCAGGTTGTATGCTAGATGTTGTTAGCGCCAGCGTTTAGCCGAGTTTGTTTCAACATTATGGTTATATCATGGTAGTTCACCATTAAGCAAAAGTGTGAAATAATGATACTGTATGTGATTTGGAGAAATTCTGATTCATGGTGTCTTTTTTCAGATTGAAAATGATTGGATTTGCATTGAGAAGAGGCATCATTTCTGGGGTATGTTTAAGAGAAAATGATCACCAAGGAATACACTGAATGTCTCAACAGATCACAATAATTCATTTCTCTGCTCTATGTCCACAGCTTCCAGTATGGAGATGTCTTCAGCAGCACACAACAAGAACACCAAACTACACAACACATGCTCAGCTGCTGTTTCACTCCCAAGTATCTTCAGTGTTAATGCCATCCAGACTAACTTCCTCCAAAAGGCTGCTGAGCATCAAGCCCATCAGCTGTCCTGTCTCACGTCTCTGCCACAGGGATTCACAAGGCATTTCCGAGAGAGGAGACACCAAGGATGGATTCAGTTTGAGGGCCCTCACCCAGGCTCCTAAACCTGCCCTTTACCTCGGTTTCAGTGGGCTAATCCCCTTCCTGTCTGCTCCTCTCTTGATGGCTGCGACACATTCCTTCTACCCTGAAGTGGCATATGCTCAACTGGTGTACGGAGCCTCTATAGTCTCCTTCCTTGGAGGTGCCCGCTGGGGGTTTGCCATCCCTGACGGCAGTCCTGCTCGACCTGACTGGATGAACTTGGGCAACAGTGTGGTGCCGTCACTCCTGGCCTGGCTGGCGCTGCTTTGCAAGGACAATTTTACAGAGGGAGCCATGGTAGTTATCATGGGACTGGGTCTTTCTCTTCACTATGATCTTACTCTGCTGCCTGGCTACCCGGCCTGGTTCAAAGCCATGAGAACTGTCCTCACTCTGGTCGCCACCTTCTCACTGGTGGCTACACTGACACTAAAGAAATTCTGTGCAGAGAAGAAGATCAAAGAGCTTCAGAACTGATCCAAGGGGACAGTTTGTACTTTGAGCCACATGGACTTAATAAACAATGTACAGTGAACAGAGGATGTGCATTAAATCTGGTTTGTTCTCACAGTAGATACACTCTGCAGCAGTCATTTTGTTACTTATAAAATAGCATTAATATCTTAAGGGACAAATATTACATGTACAAACAGATCATATCAGCTAGAAAGTTAATAAAAAAGTTTTGTAAGTTGCAAAATGGGCACAGAAATGTCTAACTCAAAAGGATCTAGATTAGAATATCCTAATGTGACCAAAGGCAGGCTTTGAAATGAAGGAAACATTTATCAGAGATGAATAATTCTTTGCTGAAAAAAGAGCAGAAGTATCCATCTTGATGTGTTTGAACAGATTATTAAAATATTACAATTTTACATGTGCAAATGTGAGATAGCGGATACACATTGGGACTGTTTGGAGCTGAAGAAATGTTCATGCGTTGGTTTATAGGAGTTTGTAAACTGCTGTCTTAGTTTGTTAAAGATGAATTATATCATTCAACGTTATGCATGTTAACTGTTCCTATATATCACTACAAATCTGACCTTTTATAGACTCCAGTCTGACATTTGAATAGTGAGGAGTTATATGATACAGAGACCAATCCTGCAAGAAATTTCATCTAAATCTAATCTAATATGTGTGCTACTGGAGAGTGACAGCAGCAGCATGTGGATGACAAGAGACAATCCACTAAGTCAAATGTAATATGACTGAACCAGTTTGGCCACTGTGGTTTGTTTGTTTGCAGAATACAAAAAATGTTCTCTGCGGCAAACTTGCACAGTCAACTCAGACTGTGTTATGTTCTTGATGTACAAAGAAGTATTATTTACATTGGAGAGTCCTTTACAATTCTCTGAAGAGCGCCTACAATAATGCACCGTAACACAGGCTGCAATTATAGAGGTCTAATTTGTCACAATAGAACTAAAACATCTCCATACTGTCAGTTTAAAATAAGTATTTTGAGATGAGAGGTGTCATCTCTTTTGAAAATGACTCTTAAGTTATAACATTTAAATGATCTTAAATAAAATAAAAAAGGTCATGAAGGTTAATTTTAAACCAAGCACACAGAAAACTCTTTTACTATATGAAGTTTATTAGAGTCTGAAAAGCAACCAACAAAATATGTTTATTAATGCTGTGTAGTTGGAATATTGTGTTGTTTGGAATAACAGCACATGATAGGCAATACTGCTACCGTGCAGCAGCTCCACCAGCTAGTTAACCTGCCACTTAATACAGAGATAAACATTATAACGTTACCACTACCTATTGTAAACAAGGTAAACATGTGCATGTTGTCTTGTGTGTGTCAACATTAGAAAGCTGAAATGTAAATGAATTGAAGACTCAATTGTGTTCATAGATACAAAAATAATCCAGTGATCACAGCACTGGTGTGACAACAGTGGTGCGCTGTTTGAGTTCATGATTATTTACAGAAATCACTCACCATGAAACTTCAGACACCTACCAGTGTCGCTTGGTACCATCATTAAATAGGCTCAAGTGGTTTGATAAATCCTCCAAGTAGAAATGCACACAACTCAAACCTTTCCTTAAATACACAAAAAAAAACAATCATCACATCATATCCAAGAATAATGTTCACACGTTCACTCCTCTGTTGGAGAAAAGTCATCCTCATCGCAAGGATCATTTTGTCTTCAAATACGAACGAGAGGAAGAGAGGAGGTGTTGCTCCTCATTCGTGACATTCTTGTAAAATTACTAAGTGACTTGAAAATAGTGAAAACAGACGAATCATCAGCGGAAGCAGTTTTGGCAGTTTTCCAGTTGTGCTCAACTTAAATAAAATGTTAAATGTGAAGGACAAATTAAAAATAAGAAAAAAGACGTCTAATGTCTAATCCAGCAGCTTTTCATCAGTTTTACACCGTTTTGGGATGATTCAGATGTTCACAGTTTGAACCGATTATTTCTGGTGATCAGAGCACAGCTAGCCCTCCGTCACAGCGGCTGGTGATCATGTTGCCAATTTCAGTCCAGGTATCCAGGTGAGGGTCGTAGATCTCCACGGAGTCCACCGTCACTGGGGCGGAAAAGTCTCTACTGGCAGCCCGTCCTCCGACAGCGTACAGCAGCCCGTTAACCGCTGACACCGAAACCCCTGCACGGGCAGTCGACATTGGGGCCACCTCCAACCATTTCTCCTACAAAAAGACAGGCAAAGTGATGAGGGGAACATAAGGACCCAGACATAATCATAAGCTGAGCAATATTTAGTCAAACATAAAAAAGGAGACTTTAAAAACATTTAAACCCCCCTCTCCCCTTCCACTTTACCTCTTCTGGACAGTACTTCTCCACTGTCTCCAGTGCACCCAGCGCCTCGTTCCAGCCACCCACTGCGTAAATACAGTTATTGAGGCAAGCCACGCCCACATAGGCTCGACGTGTAACCATGACGGGGAGGGCACTCCAGCGGCGAGAGATGGGGTCATACACCTCGGCTGAACGCAGCTCCATTCCTTCGTCACTGATTCCTCCGATCACGTAAATGAAGCCTGGAAAGAGAGACGGCAGCATTTAGTTCAGAGCGATTTCACTGAGATAAACTGTAGTGAATATAAGCAAGAAGGTTCATTTAGAGTAGTATTGGTTTGGTATATTGACTCTGCTGTAAACATCTCTTCCTCATAGAATGGTGATGGATGGTGAAAGTACTTACAAGTTGCACCAGAGAGTATTCAATAAAAAAAACGTGAGGAACACACCTTGTAGCTCACAGCAGCCAAAGTAATAGCGAGGAACCGCCATGCTGCCGATGACCTCCCACTTGTTCTCCTCTGGGTCGTAGCGTTCCATGGTCTTCCCAATCTCAGAGCCAATCCAACCACCTACACGAGCACAGTACAACCATCATTTTTTGTCTAATTTTTTTTTTCTATGTAGTAGAAAATAATTAAATTATAATATATGAGTTAACACAATACTATACATGATTTTGTTGGACTTGTAAAAAAAAAAAATTCATTCTTAAGTTGTTCTTTTCAGTGAGGTTATGTGCCACTTCCTGTAATCTTGATGTAGTTTGTTACTTTTTCTTTTAGTAAAGATTAAGTATTAAACTACAGGCTTGTGCTGTGTGTATTTTAGTCAATCACAGCAATAGTAGCGTGGCATTTACCGAGTGCGTACAGAGCCCCATGGCAGGGACAGACTCCAACTCCACAGCGAGGAAAATTCAGAGACGCCACGGCAGCCCACTGTTTAGTCACTGGGTCATATCTCTCTGTGCAGTCAAAAATCATCGAGTCTTTCTCCCCTGGTGAGAAAAAAACAGTGGTGTTGGACTGATAACTATGCCGGTTATTTCATTGGCTTGTATTCGAACAGAGCATCATCTCTGCTAACTTACCCCCCACCACGTAGATCATGCCCTCCAGAACTGCGACCCCCAACCCACTGCGGGCCTGGTGCAGGGAGGACACGGTGGTCCAGTACTGGTTGAAGGTGTCAAAGCGCTCCACACAGCTCAAAGCCCGGCTGTCACTCCAGCGGCCGCCCTGCAGCCGAGTGTAACCTCCTGCCAATAGAAAACAAGCAAAAGTCCAACAATTACTGGCGTGTTTAATGTAGCTGAATGAAAAGTATCAAACACACACACACACACACACAGACACACACACACACACACACACACACACACACACACACACACACACACACACACACACACACACACACACACACACACACACACACACATTCTGATGTTACATGCTGTTTTTCATTTCCTGGCTTTGGCAAGAATTAAACAATTTTGCATTTCCCACACACATTTGAATACTGCTGAAGCATTCATTTAAATGTTATCAAATGTCATCACAGTTCACTCTTATATGCTAAATTAAGAGGTGAAACAGCACCTATGGCATAAAGGTACTTCCTGGCTTTTCTTCTCGGTCTCATCTTGGCTGGTTGTAGCTGACTGTACATCTTATTTTCTTTGGGAGACTTTGTGACTTCAGTGTATTCCCTCAACAAAGTCTGCAGTGCCACCCGCAGGCTGAAGTCAGTAATACCTTTGTTGAGAGACAAAATGGCAAAAATGTCAGCAGGTTCTGCCTTTGCTAATACATTTAAAGTCAATATTTTGAATATGAATGAGAATGGCAATGCAAATTTGTATATTCTGCTCACCCTCTATGTACTTGAACAGTCTCTGTGGGGAAAGTAGAGGGAAGCGGACCGGTTCCAACACCTCAACGACATGTTTTTTCCGCTTTGCCACATCTTGAAGAATCCAGTCCATGGCTGAAGTAAATACCTGATACTCATCTTCAATTCTCAACTCTTCGCTTCTTAGAAGCCTCACCAGCTGATCCTTCGACAAGCCCCTGAACTCATCGGTAACACACACCTAAAAGGGAGACAGTTGATGGATGAGGATGGGTAAGCAAATGCAAATGCAAAAACAGAGGAGTTAAATCCATTTTGGAAACTTAAGTGGAACTACTCTAGTAGAAACAGGGATCTCTGCACATTTTCCAGCAAACTGCAGCTTTGTCGGGTGCTTCTCAGTTTGAGGACAGCCGACTTTCAGAGAACAGAAGTACTTTTATCTTTGTGACATGATGTTAGGGGTGTGGCATTTGGACACTGACTCTTCCCACCCTGAGATCCGATAGATTTGAAACCCTGTTGAACCACTTATCTAATGACAACTGCACACCTGGTCTAGGTTGATGATATATGTTGTTTGCCTCATGTCTTTGTCCACTTGGACTATGATGAAGACACAGTAGTGTTAAAATGTTAGTCTGTTTGCACAATTAAAGGCTGTGAAATAAGTGGAACAAATTAAGTTCTGATAAAATGCTGATGGTGTTTGTACTTTTTAAAATAGGGGATCAAAATGTACAGTACCATACAAAATGTTGACATGAATGAAAAGTGTGTCCAATATTTTGACTGGTACTGTACATCTTGCTTCAGTTAAGCAGGGAAACACAGGGCAGAGTTAAACAGCAACACCAGAGTCATAGCAGAGAGATGCAATGAAAATTATCAACTTTTTTATTTCATACCTCCAGGAAGTGAACATGAATATAGTTCTCAGTGAACTCCATCATTTCCATGCAGGCAATCTGCTCCAGAAACTGAAAGATGCCCACACAGTTGCAAGGGTCCATGTGGCCTTTGAGAAACTCTCCGCAGATAGACACCACCTCGTTCAGCTGCAGCATGTCTGCTGCCACCATCAGCTCCTGAACGTTCTCCACGGTCACGCTGATAACACCTGATAGGAAAAGGGAACACATTTCCATTCAGAAAACAGTGTGCGATTATGCAGAATTTACACAAAGCGGTGGTAATGATGATGATGATGATGATGATTATGATATTAGTATCAAAGGCAACCTGTGTATATGAAATCCAGCAGAACCTCAAACACTTCAGTCTCCACTCCGAGGATTTGCACCTCCTCTTTATCTGCCTCCCGCATCCCCCCGGAGAACAGTGCAGAGAAATAGGGGCTGCTGGCTGCAAGCACCAGCCGGTGGACTCTGAAGACACGGCCGCCCACCTTCAGCCCCACATCACAGAAGTCTTTGCGGAGCCGCATCTTGTTCATCTGGGCCAGGATGAGTCTGGCGTAGCGGTCTGAGGCCAGTAGAGCCTGCTCAGACGCCTGCGTTGCCATGGCAGCTGCAGCATCAGCAGCACCACCACCACAACAACCAGCAGATGTTGACACAAAGGTGGAGGACATGGCGGCTGAGGCAGTTTACCATGGAGGCCAGTATTCACCAAACCCTCCTCTCTACAGAACACAAAACAGACCTGAGAGTCACATGAAGAGACCACACAAAGACACACTCGACTGGCTTTATAAACAATGTAATCTGTAATGAACATATAAAAAAGTGCTTTTCTCGACTGTCTCATGGTTAAACACACTGGAGCAGTCATAGGTGATCACTGTCCATCTCACTGTCGATGTACTGGCCATGAAAACACACCTGCCACCGCCGTTAGCCAGGCATGCTAGCCAACAGCTCGTCGGGGTCATATTCAACAATAAAATGGTCAACACACATCTGACAACTTTACCGCTCCACCAGACTCTGCTCACTGACAATCAGAGACATGCATGTTTTTAAAAAAAAGTCACATTTCTGCGCATTCTTAACTGTAACTTACCCATAAGTTTACTGATGAGGATGCGGTAAACTTCCGCCGCCCTGCAGACTGTCAATCCTTTGCTCCGGATCGATTGTTTTGGTCTGGCAATAGAAGTCTTCAATCTCCATCGCCGTAACTAATCAATCCCCGAACATCTTGTCTCTTGGGGAGGGAAGCGTTTTGTTTTAATTATGTTTATTTAATTTTGTATTGTTCTTTAATAAACGATCAATCAGTTATAAAATCGATTAACTGAACAGATTATTCTTTTGTTTTTGCTCTTGTGTTTTAATAATTCATACCTCACTTATGTTTGCAATTTTACTTTTATTAATCATTTATATGGTAGTTTAACAGATTTGTATATCTTTTTAAAGCATTGTAATTGGTTTTTGAAAAGTGCTATATAAAGTTATTATAATTATAATAATCATGAAATGCAACAGCAGGTGGCAGTGTTGACTTTAAAGCAGCAGCTAAACAAATATGGAAGCCCTTGACAACAAGCCACAGAAACCTACCATGTTAAATTATCATAGTATTCTTACACAATGGTAATTTTACATGTAGTTATGTTTCAGTGTGTTGGCTGTCATCTCTTCTACTGCAGACCTGACCAAGTCTACAACCCAGCCGACTCTTAACACTAGCAGTGGGTTGTCCAGTATGTTGTTCAGTAGCTTGACTTCAAATTAGTTTAAATATTATGTTGGAAACCTGTTATTAGACACGCAGGACTCATTACATCTGTCTGGTCCACTGATGCGAGGTGACAAAGCTTAAGAACTACAGTCTGACATATGAGGGTTAATAACTGAAACATCCAGTAAGATTATCTGTCACACACTGGAAGTACAAGTCATGTCACGTCTGTCACTAGACTTGTATTTCCAGCCATTTTCATTGTGTCAAGCAGAATTAAACGGCCAGCCATGAGCCACAGAATATGAGGTGGCACCAGCATTGGCCAAATAAAACTCAAGGGTAGCTGTGCCAACCTGGCTGACTTTAGCTACGCCCTTGGTTTGGTTGCCCTCTGGTTGCCCTGCATTGTCCCATCTCCAGTGTGTCGTGTTTTCCTAAACAGAATCTAGCCTGATCATTATCCCAGCAGAAGAATTACCTTATTGGATAAAACTTAAATGGACTTCTAGCCAATAAGCCAATAAAAAAACAAAGGTCAATCTCTGAACTGACTGATCCTGGAAACCCAAACGCACTACCTGCCACTCAAGTCTACTCTCTCTCTTTGCCACAAAACATCTTGAGAGGAATTTGAAAATCTAGATTTAAATATTACTTATCTGCTCTGAGAGACAACAGTGACTGTGTGAACGTGAAAAAAACAATATTACTGACCCCCTAAAAAAAGGGGAAAAAAGACTGTTAGCTCAGGGTTTGATTAGTAAACTTCAACCTACTTCTTTTAACCTATAATTTCTGACATTTATTTTATTGTCACTCCATTTAAATTAAACAGCCTTGTCTTGGCAACATGTTCATTCAGAAAACCATGAAAGCCTCAAGGATAAAATCTTTTTCATATTCAAATAAGCCTCTTTTCCCCCCTCAGTAATGGCACAATTTCCACCACACGACTACAGTATGTGTTAATCACATTATTTTTAGCAGTCGTGAGGTGATCAGTGCTGCTTTGCAATTCAAGAGCCTCATTGGTGTTTCATTGACGGGTGACAACAACCGCATTCAACAACATTCAATCAACAGATGATACATACAGAGGGACATTGATGGGGTTTTTTCCCAATGGATATCAGAACTTGAAAAACTGATGGACATTCAGAGTTTGGAGGTTCAGATTCTTGATTTTTCTATTGTTCATAGTTACTGTCCTCTTTGGCAGAAAACAGGCCTCTGTCAAAAATAATGAATTAACCTAATGACTAAATGCATGCATTATTGCTTGTGTCAAGGTTTTATGTGTTTCATTTGTGGTATGAAAGTGCTTTTGTTTATTTTCCTTTTGTTCTTTATGCTGCTGCCCGGGCAGGTGTCTCTGGTAAAACAGGTTTTAATACGTAGGTGAGGTGTTAATATGAATTTGAATGCACTGACACAGTGACTTCTTTTGGTGAAAATGATTCTCTTACAGTGTGATTATGCTTTTTTTCCCAGGCATGGCTGAAGTATCTTTCTCTCTCTCTCTCTCTTTTTTCTCATGCAGGCGATGTTTTTACTTGTCATGAAATTATTATGATTTTCACCCATCATACTCTGTCCCCCGTGGTGATGATGGGAAAGAGTGTTCGACTCGCTCCCAGAATCTGCCATGAAGTTTGAGAAAAACTAAATAGTGTGAGGGTCATCCTATGGAAAGTGGTCACCATAATTACCATTCTCCTTAAAGTGCAGAGTATGCCTGGCTTTTTCATTAGGGCTCTGTCCTCTGGCGAGACTTTGCTTCAACCAGGAAAGAAAAACATCATGAGATGAAACCGACAGCTTAAGGGTTCTTATGGGAGTACATATTAGAGTTTATTGAGTATTATCATTGGCTTTAAATCATACCAGATAAAGCAAAACAAGTAATTACAGAAATCTGTGGGAAGAATTTTTACTTCCATAATTTCCATAATATTGCCCATAACTTGTATTGTAAAAATCCCTGTTGTAGGAAGAGGGTACTTTGTGTTAATAATACAATTTTCTTCTCATTACCAATACCTGGCAGTTGTGAATGTTTGTCCTGATGTTGCCAGAAGAGGCTCCTGTTCTCACCTGAAAGGACTTCTTAACTGCACAACCCTTGTGTTTCACCTTAATGGACTTCTGAACGCATGCGTAACCCTTGTGTTTGTGACAGGACTTCTGTCCTCCGTAACCCTTCATTATTTTGGCCAGAGTTCACTGGCTTGCTGGCTGTGTGCCTGCCTACTGTTTCTTTGATCTTTATTGATTTGAAAGCTGAACTACCGCAATGAGATTGTCTTTAAAGCTTGAGGAATGCTAAAGTCCTTCATTTATTACAGTTGAAATCTTTAATGAGGATTTTCCCTTGAGAAAGATAAGTTGTTATACTGCATCTAGAAGATTTTTTTTGTGTGTGCAAATGTTTGGACATTAATTAAAGGGAAAGTTATACTTAGAGTTTGTCAGTGTCCTGCTCTACCTGTATCAAGGAGGTGAGATCATCTTCCATCCCAGGCTAAGCTGGTATCTGCAAATCTGTTTTGGTTGTGGATCTGGATTGGCATCTCTCCTGAATGGTTTGTCATCGAGCGGTGGTATGTTATCCACCATAAGAGCTGACTCAGTGTCACCTCTCATCTCTGTGTGATCTGAACCCCTTACAATTGTCACAAGAGGTCACTGAGACCATCAATAAAGGATCATTTTATATTTTGAAGCTACTGCACTTACAGGAAGTGATGCCATGAGTACTTTTTTACACAACAGCAGGAAATCCTACATCCTATCATTAACATTTGTTTTATAATATTTCTGCTGTTTCACTTTTATTCTCAACTTAAAATAAAGGGTAAAGGTGTAAATCATATTGTGGTTGCACCTACAACTGGACCTTTAAGTACAGGTTCACTGTTTTCAAATCTGTCTTCAAACAACAGTCAGGTACCCAAATGAACATTGAAATAAATAAGATCTCGTCATAATACACTTTCAATATAAGTGATAGAGGCCAAAATCCGTAGTCTTATTTTTGTGCAAAAATGTATTTAAAAGTTTATCTGAAACTAATATGAAGCTTCAGCTGTCCAAATGAGTCAAATCAAGTAGATATGCTTCAACGTTACAGTCTTTTTAGTGCCAAAGTCCCTCTTTTTGTTGCTATACTTCCACCACAGCTCAACAGGGAAACACAAAGAGAGATATCCACTTGATATGACTAACTCAGACTGCTGAAGCCTCATGTGTCCACAGTCATTTTGCACAAAATGACTGTGGACACACTGTGTATTTTGGCCCCCATCACTTACACTGAAAGCACATTTGAAGGGGATCTTTAAACAGTATGAAGAGGAGGAATGGTTACAGTGAGGAAAGCCTCTTTCACTGTTTATATGGACACCTGGCTGTTGTTTTAAGACAGACTTGAAAAATTGTGAGCTTGTCCTTTGAGGATTAATGACCTAATATAATTTTATTTTTGGATTTTATTTGATTTGTATAATAAAGAAAGAGACATCTGGCAGGATCGAAATTAGGACAAATGGTTTGACAATCTTTAAACATTTTAAGATTGGCATTGTTATATTTTTTTCTATTCTTCTGAACTTGTTGTTTGGGGGGGGGGGTCTTTGTAAATGTTCCAGGGGGTCTCCAGCAAGAAGGGGAATAACTTATTTTACCTCTATCCAATTCCATCCATAAGATAAGTAACACAACGACTACTTTGTTCATGGTTTTCACACACTTTCTGTAATAAACAGCTAAAAGCAAAAGTCTTATCAGATAGGACCCTGGCACAAAATCTGAGACAAAAGTTTAGGGGTCATTTGACATGAAAAAGTTTGAGAACCAATGCCTTATATATTGACCAAAGGAAGAAAGAAAGAAACAAAACAAAACAAAACAAAAAACAGCGTACAATCTTCCGCAACAATTCTAAAACCTGTTTGATAAGCACCATTTACCATAATTCCTCCAGGCTTGGAAACTATTTTCCAGCCTAATTTTCCAGCATTTCCATAGCCTCAAGAACTCAGAGGATGATCAACATATGAACTTAAATTCTACACTAAATAGATACATTTATACATACGTGCATGTACAATCAGATACATGCAGAATGTACTGCTAAGTTTTTCAAATGTGGAGCTTTTACAGAGGCTTCAGAGTGGAGCTGGTATGTTTAATGCTTCAGTCCATAGCCTACATGCTGCTTGGCAGGCAACAGGATCTCTTGCCTTCAGCCTATAAGCCAGCTATAATGTGAGCTAGTAAAAAAAAAAAAGAAAAAAAAAAAGAAAAAAAGGAGGAAAAAAATCCCTCTCTTATCGATTCTGCCTCCGACATAGCAACTGGCTGCTGATTGGCTGACACTCGGCATGTTCTCGGCCTCCCATTGGCTGATCGGCCAGTGTGAAAACGGTGGAATCGGACGGAGACAGGGGGGAGGAGAGATGTGATTGGTTGTGGCCAAACTGAAGGCGAAAACCTCTTTTCCTGAAAGCCTGCGAGACAGTTGATGGTGTGTATGTGTGTGTGTGTATTTTAGGCGTGACTCCAAAGGTAATTCGTCGTCCTCCTCCTCCTCCTGCTCCCCCCCAGCCAGGAATAATTTAAATTGAGAACTATAAAGGAAAATTACTATGAATTTAAACGAGCGAGTTGAACGACCGAGGTGTGCTGACAAGGAAGGAGAAAGAGAGGAAAGTGGAGGAGGCCTGTGTATGTATTTTTAAGGGGAAAAAGATGTGGGGGCTGGGTTTTCTTTCCTTTTCTTTTTTTCTTTCTTTTTTACATAGATTAAACTCAGCTTCAGGGAGCTAAGGAAAAATAGGACCAAGCAGTTTAAGCTAAACTGCTGTGAAGGCAAATAGCATTGGGATGTAGCCAAGCAGCAGAGTATGTTTCAGGTTTAAGGAAATGTAGCAAAAAGGCCCAACCAGACCGTCCCAGCCTCCATTTTTTGTTGAGTTGGCTAGGTGCACTTTTTGAGTCCTACTCTTTCTAGTCCTTCTCTTGTGAATACACTTTCTCTACCCACTCTCTCTCTGTCTTTCGGACACACTCCCAGCCTAAGGGTGACTCAGCGCGGGTACAGTCTGCCCTATCTTATCTACCTCCCCTTGCATCTGGTCCATCCTAGCAGGCCGCCTTGTCCATCAGCTCTCTATGCTGACACAGGTAAGAGGGAAGTAATCCGTGGCCTGGAACTGAGGCTATCCGCCGGTACATCCCTGCCCTCTGCACCTCATTAATCCCTGCCTAACACAGGTCTAATGTGATGGTTGAAAGAGGCCACCTGTTGTTCTGGTCACAGAGAGCCGATGGTGGTGTCATCATCATCTTCATCATGAGTGGCCACTATATACCAAGGCTCACACAAGGGTTTCTTTGTAGATGGTGCTAAAAGTTTAATTGGGGAAATATGGAAGACATTAACTTTTTTGTGAGATAACAATGGTGTTTGACTGTATGATGAAGTTCGGGAGACAAAACCTGAAGTGCTCCAACACTAGTTAGTACTAAATGTTTAAAGTTGAACTGCATACCTTTCACATGAACTTTTTTCTTTTTGCTGTCCAAAAAAAATTGGGTTTCGAAATATTGCATGTTCCTCCTGAAACAGATTTTTTTCTCGTGACTCAGACTGAACAGGGAAAGGGCCTGTGCATATCCTGCCATTGTCTTTATCGCTTCCTTTCTCTTCCATCTGTCCACAGCGTGTCCTCCAGTGCCCTCACCGCCTCCTATCTCTCCTGACCTAAGGATAAGCTCATTGGACTACAATGGCTACACTAGAGACAGACGGGAAATTTTAGGTAACTAGTTATCTCACTTTTATGGTTTGTATTTAGTCATATTCTTACTTATTTCATGAAACTTTTAACGTGATTTGACCTAGTAAAACATGGCAATTTCACAAAATCTTGCAGTACATGGCCACTGTAAATGAAAGAAATTGTAAACTATGCACAGAATCAGCAATGGACTCAGAAAAAAGCAAAGGATTACGTAAGCTGACAAAACCCTCATCAGTTTATTGTCTTTTAGCAAGAAAAAGGTCTCTCACATTGCTCAGCTTCACTCGAGGAGTTTCCTCAATCCCCCCAGTGGAGTATTTTTTAATACAAGAGGCTAAATCACCCTCCTTCCATGAACCAACCTCGGAAATACATTTTACAGTTTCTCTGTACAGAGTATCTATTGTCCTCAAACTTGAAAAATGTGCCAAGTTCAACATGGATTCCTTTCCTCTTAAGCTATGTAGGCTGCATGTCATGAAAAACATTCATAGCTAGAGCAATGCCACAGTTCAAGTAATGGAGGCAGGATACTTCCGGACCTCTGGCAGTTCACACAAACATAGGAGGCCACATCATACCAACACCACCAAAGAGAGTGCATTTTTGTGGCAAATGTCAACCTCTCATAACAGCATCACCTTCACCACCATCATCATCATCATACATTGCAACAATAGAAATACTGTTGGATTGCACTTTCTTCAAGCTTTCATCTTGTGGCATGTTTATAGAAAAAATATATATAGAATACAAAAAGCTTATACTTCTTTGAGTAACAGAATATAACATACAGTACTTCAGATTATGTTTTGATCAGCACATCAGCAGGTGTACATAAATTGCCCTCCCCTTGCCCAAATGCATTTACTGGACTAAACAGGGATGTGTTTTTGCTCACAATTAAGTGCTTTGGTCAATGGGTATAACATTGAATATGCTAATACAATGGTATTCTACAGGATGTTAATGCTACATAATATCCACTGTATATGAATGTTTGTTAAGAAAGGGGGAAATTTTCAAGATGCACCACGACTTTTCACATATTCACACGTGGCATTTACCCAAAAAATGGTTTGGTCCACCAAACCGGTATGACGGAAACATCCTGTTTACAGCACCATCTTTCCCCTCACAAACGCACTAAGTAGTAGCAACCCAATATAATATATGTAACCTATTGGTCATATTCTCAGAACTGAATACATTTTAACTAGGGAAAATGGACATCCAACTTCGGTTGTAAAAGTCAAACAAAGATGCAGCACCTGACCTCAGTGAGCAATTTTGTGGTTGTCGACATCCCTACCAAAAAGGTGTCCATTAAACAAACGGCAATAAATGAAGTACAAAACATTTTTTTGAAAGCTTAAACAGTCTCTTTGAAAACAAACAAAAAACAACCCCCCCCCCCTCCCAAAGTTCAAGCTGACATTCAAGTTACGGTCCCACTTCAATCTGTGAAATCCCATTCACAAACACCGATGGAATCACTGTAGTGCAAAACTTTACACAATGCACCTCGATGCAGTCGTTCTCGCAGGATACAGTAAACATGTCCTTTCTGTCTCTCTCCATTCAATTACATTTCGGGAGCGGCAGGCGGGAGCCCCGTTGTGTGTTTAGGAGTCTGTAAGAGTTTGTGTTCCTCTGCATGTTGCGAAGGCGTGGCTGGGGCTTTGGCGTGTACTGGATGTGACAGCCGAACATCCAGGGCGTCATTGTGTTGCAACAAGGAGTGCAGGCGATAGTGCAGGACAAGGTCTTTCAGTGAGCAGTGGACGTCGTAGGGCTCGGCAAAGCCGTACCCATGTGGTGTGTTGTAGATCATGCAATGCTTCACTTCTTCATTCACACTGAAATGAATAAAAAACAAAGGGCATTAATGAGTGTTACATGAGCACACCATGTGTAATATTAATTTCAAAAGTGATCCATTTTCCAGATTCTGCTTTCTGAAATGTTGTACTCACACAACGGAGCAGGCGTAGCATCCTTGTTTGCTGCTTTCGCGGATCAGGAACGTTCCAGGAGCTCTACCCTGAAGCATCTCCTCGGCCTGCGTCCTGCTCATCTCACCAACAAACCAACTCGTCTCATCCTGATGTGGCAAATTCTTCTCATCTCCCTTCAACACGTATGTGCTGGGAAAAAAAAGAGCCATATTGTAACATCTCTCATAATTTATATTTCATTTACATGCCAATTTTGTATTATTAAATGTCATTTCTTGACAGAATAAGTTCAAACTTACTCGTCAAGGCTGTCGCTCAGTATCCCCAGCCAGTCATTTATGCGTTTCTGCCGTACGCCTTTGTGATTAAGCCAGCTGTAAGGAGAAAAGACGCATAAAAAGGTTTAATTTTAACATTAAGTAAGTATAAAGCCTTTTATGGGATTTACCACAGATACTACAAACAAGATTCTGATGCGACTCACTTCAGGTACTGGTCTCTGATATTGCGTAGCTCGATGAGGTCAGGTCGCAAGCTGTTCATCTTCCGGTCTGTCTCTCTGTAGTCCTCCACTTGGGTCCTCAAGTCCTCCTCCAGATGGATTTTGCTGTCGTAGATCTCCCCAAGACGGCACTTCAGCTTCTCATAATTTATCAGAAAGCTAAAGAGAGAACGTCATAGGTCTGATTAGGGTTTTTCAGTTTTGGGCTGCAACAAAAATGCACCCAAACTAATCTGCATTTAGGTTGTAATTCACTTAATAGAGACCTTTTTTGGACAATGATGTAATGACATACCTCTCCAGATCTTTGTCAGCTGCGTCGGTCTGATTGTTCCTCTCGAACTCCTCCCCGTAACGCTCCTGTTCGCGACACTGCTCCTCAAAGATCAGCATTGTCTCATTAAAGGCCTCAATTGCTGTTCGCTTCATCTGGATCTCCTACATTGCAAAGAATTAGAAATGACTCAGGAGATTGTCGAATGCCAGTTATACTCTTCAGCAGAGAATTTATATTTTGGTTTTAGTGCAGACTTCAGAGTTCATTTCAAAATTGTTTTTTACCTGTGAGGTCTTTGTGAAGGTTTCATATAGACGATCAAACTCCTTTGTTTTCTCTTGATACTGACAGTGGACTTCCTTGAGCTTTCTTCCAGCAACATCAACATTGTCTTCTTTCACCTGATGTCAAAAACACCACTTAATCAAATATGCACAATACTCTTCTGTTCTTTTTTCCTCATTTAGTAAATGCCTTATCATTTTCACTCAAACATTTTTGCAGTGTCAGATTGCTAACCAACATTCATATTCAAAGAGATAATGTAATAGTAATGGTGCTTACTAACCTGCTGGGAGCGGGACACAGGATGGGTGAGCATCAGGTCCAGTGTGGCGTTATATTCCACCAACGGATGGTGCTGATAGTACCAAATGAGTTCCACCACTGAAGTAAATGTGAGGGGGTCCGAGAACCCATACTTCCCATCACGGTGGTAAATCTTGATCAGCTTGTTGTGCCCGTCTTTCCTGAGAAGGGGAAGCAGCAAAGCACAAAATCTGATTATCAAGCGCAAAAAATAAGTTGTAAGCTCCACCAGTGACATTTGGAGTCGTGCTCTGATGGAAATAATTGTCTTTTACTTCTGCTTACCTTAACGTCAGCGTAAAGTCTCCTTGAAGCTTTGTGGATGCGTCACGCACCACAAACGATCCATCAGGTGTGTCCCGGAGCTTCTCGTTCACCTCATCCCTGAGGGGAAGACAGTTAACAGTTAATGGATCAAACATACCAAAACGTCAAATGAAGAAACAGCACATTTGGGAAGGTTAAAATACTCTACCTAGTTATATCTCCCCAATACCATTCGGCATCCTGTAGTGAATACGCAGGTGGTGAAAGGCCATTGTTGTTCATGGTGGAAGACACTGGCTTTGTTGACCTGGGAGGGAGAGCTGTGAGCAGAAGAGAGGATAAAGATGACAGTTCCTTAGAAAGAGATCTATTGAAAGTTGTATGCCATTGACCTGTTGTGAAATGTTTTTAGCCAAGTGCTATAAACATGACTGCTTCAATATCATGACCATTGCAATCAAGGATGTTTGTGTGCGCGTGTTAGGGAAATGCAGTTATCTCAATGTATACCCCCGCCCCACAACATGCATGCACACACACACAGTCACACCCTTGCTTGATGGAGCCTGTCAAGGTCTGTGGACATGCCCAGGCATGTTTCCAAGAGATATCACATCTTAAGTGTGGTCAGCACTGAAAAAGGAAATGTCGCTTAGTCCAAATTTTAAAGTACATATGAAGTCCAATTTCTAAACTCTGCAGCCACCTTTCACTTTATTGAATTGCATTAGAAGTTTTAAATTTGAGCTGTCACTAACGTTATTTTCAATGTTGTTCAGTCTGCTGATTACTTTCTTGATCAATCGTTTGGTCTATTAACATACAGAAACAGGGAAACATGACATGTATCCTAGAGGTGATGTCATCAAATGTCTTGTTTTGTTCGACAAAAATCCAAAACTCAAATATATTACATTTTAACACCAAGCAGCTAATTATCACGTTGTCAAATGTTTGATGCTTTTGCTTTAAAAAAAATACTTAAACTCTTAATTGTTTATCAAATTAGTTGAAAATGAATTTCTTTAGATTGACTCATTTATTAATTGTTGCTACTCTACATTAACAAAGGCTATACATTATATTTCGAGCCTCTTGAACTTCTTTCCACATTTTATAATTATTGCCCTCTTACAGATCTTCAAAAGTTTTCCATCAACCTTAAGGGGGGGAAAAAGGAGAGTCTAAGCGTTTTCCTAAAAATGAAAAAGGAGGGCAAACCGCATCAAGAGGAGGTGAAGGGCGATATATTTCACTGCAGGACAAAAGTGCCTTTCATGAGGCAGTTAGGGAGAATACAAGAGCACCCTCAGAGTGGAGAAAATGTGGGTTTCTCCCACCATCCGCTCTCCTCTTTTTCTGACCTTAAAATAAACAAAAGGCAGGTGCAGCAGCACAGTGCCAGGCACAAAAACGAAAAAGCTGCGGCTCCTCAACCCAGCAAAATTAAATCTGCACACCTTCCCCCTTTTTTCCTCCCCATGACGGCTGCCAAGAAACTCAACTGGCTTCCAAAAGCCACATACCAGTACAGACAAGAGCCACGTAATTTAAGTATGAAATAATACAATCAGCCACGCTGGTTCTGCATAGTGTCCAATCCAGAAAACACACCAATAGTGAATAAAAGGTATTAGGGTCTTGATAATCACTTAAACATTCAATAATAGACTTTATAAAAACAATACATAATGTCTGTATTGTATCATATATTCATTTTAAGCTCACACTGTTTTGTATTGTATAAGCTGTCCTTATTAATAAAAGTCTACTTATAATACATGACATGACTGAAAACAATAATGATGCAATTTTAATGAGCCAAAGTCAACTTAGTTTAGCTTGGTGTAGGATAACAGGGCTGAGATGACGAAATACAAGTGTCACACTGTCAGGACAATGTAATAACGCGGAGGTCAAGTGACAAATGTAAATGTAAAAAATGAAGTGTTGGTGAGTTGGCAGAGTTAAGTCATGAGACGAGCTGTCTAGCCTGCTCGCCTCTAGCCTACTTTCAGAGCTAGCAGCACACAGATGAGCCACGGCTGGCTGCAGAGGAGAACAAAGCGCTCGTTTCATGCGGCGCTCATTAACGCACCCTCAGCTATATTGCCTTCAAAACGCACCCTTCACACCGCAGCACGTCTGTCGCAAATCTTCCCCTGGCGTACGAGGAAATGCAAAAAACCTGCTGTGCATTTCTGTCCAAGTTTGTCATATGTGCCGGGACAAAAGAAAAGAGGCAAGCCACTGCGCCTGGTCCACAGAAAGGTATTACGTAATTGGCAAGTGAATTGCGCTATGCATGCCTGGGCAATGCCACTGGGGGAGCGCAGCGCAGCACCGAGGACCTGGCTATTATAACGTTTCACTGCCACCTGCACAGCATTTGTCAGATGTCAACTTCATTATAAATATTATATAAGTTGACGCTTGCAAAAGGAGAAAGCAGAAACATGCAGAAAACGTCTTTCTGACCCCCCGCAGATGAGACAATGGCTGCGTTTAACCCTAACTTACCTGGAGGTGCTTGATCCATTTCGATGTAGAATAAACCTTCGGGAGGATAAACCATTCCTGTTTCGGAAGAGTAGTCCAGGTTGCTGTTTGTTGTCTTTGCACGAAATGAAGCGGGGTGGAAAAAAGCACGTTTCTTTTGCCGCAAGTGAACCTCAATGCAGACGCCACGTCCTACATAGATTTGGACGAAAAGGAAAATCCTTCGATTTTGATTCCAGGAAACATCCCAAAGTCCCAAATGTGCTCTCTCGACATAGCACGTCTAGCTCTGGGGCTTTTTTTTCAGACGTACAGATTGTCAGTCCATGTCTTCTTGCTGTGCGGCGGAGCTCTACTTTACTTCATCTCGGAAGTGGAGCGACTTTAAAGGGCCGATCGTAACATCATCTTGGCACGGTCCAACCTGCCGCCACAGTAGGGGATTTGTTTACCTCGCCAACTTCGTGGTCACTTACAACACGCCATATTAAGCTCATATTTTATAATTAGATAGAAATAGCTTAATCGAGTAGATTCTGCAAATTATTATCTTATTTGGTTTATTTTTGTATGCGGATACTTAATGTATGACACAGAATTCCCCCTCCTGAATTTGAATGGTACGTTCCAGACTGATTCATTCAACTCTTGCACTGCACTGTAGCTGAAAAATTCGTTACAGGGCATGAATGAAAAAGAAAAACCTATTCTATTAGATTGAATCATTAAATGTACATGATGTCTTTTGTGTTTTATACCTTTTTTTTGTTTAAATATTTAAATAACTAGGGATTAAATCATTTTCTGCTATGTTAAGGGTCTGCCTGAATGATTGGTGAGTGAATAGAGTTGCAATAACATGACATCATACTATAGGTTTTTATGATAATACAACTGTATTCAGCTGTTTGGCATCCAGAAAGCATTAAGCTATACTCTTTTGTCTGACAAGCGATGGCGTCACCTGCCTAGTTGGCAAGTGTGTATTATGTTCTTGTCGAGCTTGTCGAACACGTTCAGCAGCAAAAATGGCATCTTGAGTGTCGCGGATTGTAATTATCGCTGCTCCCAGATGACCCTGTTGAAGACACGATAGGTAATAGCAGGTATATTAACACCCGTGCAGTGAGTTGAAAATGAATGTTGGGCAGAAATTTTTTTTTTTTTGATGAGACATTGTGGTGTTTCAGTTTTCATAATGCTTAATATGGCCAGAGTCTCAGCAATACTGTCCCCTTATCTGTTCATGTGGGATGAATACTTCCATTGTTGTTTGTTCATGACACAGGATGATTTTGTGCTGTAAATTTAAACAACCAGGGCCTCTTCCACCAGCTGACGTTAGTGGCTGCAGGGAGAGTGAAACAAGGCCTGCATGGTCAGAGGTCTGTCTCTGTTGGTGTCCAGACGTTTATGACCAGTCCCCTTTTGACCCAAGGACAGAGAGTCAGGGAGGTAATTGCCTCCAGCATTCCTTTTTCCCATCAGTAAGATGATTCTTTCCTGTGTCCACTCAGTGCCGATGAGACGTCCTAAACTAACTGCCATGATGGAGCATATTATGGCAAGAGAGCACGACCATGTCTCACAGACACACATGGATTCAGACTCATGTCTGCATGGGTAGTTCAGACAAACACATATACAGTATATTAACAGTATTGGGAAAAATATCTGCGTATCATTTGCATCTTGTAAAATACTGACTTACTTGTTGAATGGTTGCCATAGTTGGTGCAATGTAGGCAGGTTTTTTTTTTACGGTTTAGATCAATCATATGACAGGTATGTAATTGTGCTTGTGTTTGCACGTTGGGTCAGTGTGTTCGTGTGTGAGTGCAAACGCGATGCATGAGTGTTTGCTCGCGTGCTATCCATGCGTTCCTACATTTAGAAGCCTCGAAGCCTGTCACAGCATGTCACTTGGCTGCTACCCAACCACCCACCCCCGTCCCCCTCCCCCGGTGTCAGAAGAGCACAGAATTTGCCCCCTTAACTTCTGGGTCTGACCTCTGTGACACATTTCCTTACCACCACCGTCTTGAAACACAACAGCATCGATGGAAAGACTCAAGACACATGTTCTGAGAATTCAACAATTGTAGATTATTGAGAAATGGCGCAAATGGACTTTATAAAACCTTTGTTTGAAGAATGAGCTATTTTAAGTTTTATCAATAGGTTGTCTACCTCACTGGCATGACTTATGCATTTTCTGTAATAAATAAATGGAAAACAATAAAACTGAAGTTTAAAAGAAACACAACAGCACTGGGGCTCCAGAAAAGTCAGTGGAGGACAGTCAGGCATAGGCATGATGAGCATGTGTGCGAGGGATATAATGCTTCTACAATCAGTATTAGAAAAATCCAAAATATTTTGGGTACGCTGTGTGTTTGCGTCCCACATTTGCGTGTCGTGGCCCGAGTGAGCGAGGGCCGTCTTGCAGGATAAACCTTTAGGCTCTGCACCCCAGATCTAGGCAGTCCTGATGGGATCAGTGAAGGCTAATCATAAGATTAACGGGATAGGCTGATACTGCAAGCCTGCCAGCTGCCTGCTAGCTGATGTGACTCATCTTGATATCCACCACCGCAATATGCCACTGGACTGTGGGAGTGCTGGGAAACACTGCATGGATTTTATATTAATCGACAGATGTTACCCTGTGCTAAAAGTAGATGACAGTTAAACTAATTTGATTAGATTTACATTTTTAACATTGATCTGACAAGCAACTTAGAGTGATTACAGAGTGACCACTAAAAGCACCCAACAGTAAGGAGAGGAGGTGTCATAAATAAAAGACTTTGGCCATTTTTCAGTGAACATTGCAAGGTCAGGAGAGCAGTGCCAGGAAGAGAAATACAAATAAATATGAGCTCAGGAGGATGACAAACAGGATTAATCTAATGTCTTAGGTTATTAGGTCAGTGTGGTGCAGTGTGCCGTGTTAACTCTGTGGTGAAATTAAGAAAAGAGCATTAATCCCCATATTTAAGAGTGTTAAAAGCGCGCATGATAGGCTTCCTGCTGCCACCAATATTTGACTCAGGGTGATAATCTCCTGGCTTTTTAGAGTAATGCTTGTTTTAGTTCACAAACTGTGTCAAGAAAACATTTTCATCAACTGTTTTCATATTTCCTGTACAGCCGATGTAGGATAGGTTATATCTGAATTTGTTTTGTTTGTTGTCGTCAGAAAAAGACTCAAAGACACAACACAGAGAATCCATGTCAGGGATTAGTTTAGTTCACCAATTTCTGTATCTGTGTCATGGTCTCCCATTGTAGCCCTGGGTGAATTGCACATCTCTCAAATCTTCTGTACTGTAGTGTGCTGCTATTCACGGCCATTGAAGGGATTCATAATGGTCTTGGCAGGGTGTTCGACATTCACCATGGAGAGACTGTGGGGTTTCCCTGATCGGCGGCCAGAACCAGCACACAAAGCATGCAGTAGTCCTGCCAGAGGCAACTCAACTGTGGGCAGAGCGTAGGGCGGCTATGGTCTGGCCCCCAGGACCCTGCCATTGTGGAAATGTGAGTGGGGACAGTGTCTGAACGGCTTGAGTTGGAACAGAAAACTTTGGATGACCAAAACTATGAGCTTCAAATAGCTGGGCCCTGGGAAACATAGCTTGTTCTTTTAAGGAGGTCAAAGAGAAGCCAAAAAGTGGAAAAAAACCAGAAAACCAATGTTTGGTGGAGAGAATGTCAAATTGGAGGCTATTGTTACTATAGACATCAGCAAAACTGACATACCGTTTTTCCAAACGCTCATGTATCAGTCTGTCTGACTCTCTGTCTTGTCAAGTCGAGCCGTCTCTGTCCACTGCATCCACCTAGCACCCGATGGTCATACCCACCACTCATCATTTGTCACTCCATCCTGCCAGAGCCTAATCTCACTAACGGAGGTGACAACTGAGGTACTCGTGGCATGCCACCACACAGCGTTTACCAGCTGAGTGTCTGAGTTATGCTGAGGATGATGATCCTGTGGTATCAGTGGCCTCTGTTTCTCCAGACGCCTTCCTCACCTCTCTGCTTAAGTGGAGTGCCAAATAAAGACCTGACTATGAAGCGCGCTAGCAGCATACATTCATGAGATACTGACAGTTTTTCAGACTTTATTTTTGCTTAATAAATAACATAAACAATTAATGTATTACTCAAATGATTCTTTTGATTGACTAGGTGTTTGATTATGTCAGGATTCGTTTTTATGTAATCACTGAGTTTTCTAAAAGCAAAAATTATATTATTCCTAATTCAGTTTTTCCTGGACAAAATGTCAGCATGTAAACAGAATATTCCATTTGGATATTCTGAATCAGGCCTTATTCCAAATATTGCATTTTCCGATTAAGATGTGGGATTTGCCAATATTATTTGGGTTTTTGAGGCATTCCTTACACATGTGTACACCGCATTCAGAATATGCATCACAATTGGGGTTTTTACCTCAGTTTGCGACACATGGCCTCTTGCCTGTTTACAGTTAGCTCTGCGCGTTGTAAACAAACCAACTAACCAACAGTTTGCGAGGCTGAGGTAGAGATGCATGCCCAAATGAAAAGCCCACATTTCTGGTTGGAATGAGTAACACAACTACTTTTAAGAGTTTTTGAAAGACTTCGATATCAACAGTTGTTTTGGATATGTGCAAATATCGCAGCACTGACCTTTTCAAGAAGGTGGTTGAATGAATGATGACTAGTGGAAAACTTTGGAAAAGAATCAAAGAAGCAGAATGGTACAAGCAGCTCCAGCTGTTTCTCCATATTTTGACATGATAAATGGAGTACGCACAGCTGCATGTAAATGGAAATATTAATGGAATATTCAATTTCATTAGCCATGTAAACAACTTTTGTGGGAATATTTTCAGAATAAGGGTGAAAACTTAATTTTTGCATGTAAGAGAGGAGTCATGTGTGTCAGTGAGCTGACATTCATGGCTGGAAGCTCACTGAAGTTAAGCTAGTAACCTCACTCTCTCTCTCAAACACACACAAACAATCCCAGGCTTTCATGCAAAGCAAAATTGAGAAGCCGGGACCTCTTTCAAGCTCCTTGGCAGTTGCCCCCTTTATATAAAAGGACACTACTCTCCTCGGTTACACAGCCATCACATCAGCACTATAACTCTATTAGGCACAGTTCCAGGACACACTAAGCAACCCATGGCCTACAATGGCATCATTGTCGGTGGGGATTGCACCCATTGTCGTCCATGCTACAGGATTTATTCCCCTCGTCCCATATTGTGACCTTCACCTCTGACCCCTGCTGCCATCTCACATGCTCTGGGACTGAGAGCTTGTGAGGCTTTATGCCTTCCAGGTCTTAAAATGATCCTTTACAATGACCCAAGCCTGCTAAGTGGCTTCTCTCCACAGCAATACTGTTGGGACGATTCAGGTTAGTGTCAGCAAGGAGAGAACGAAGGGGTGGTGGTGGGGGGAGTCGGGGAACGGAGTTGTGGTTGGACTGACTGACCCTTAGAAAAGGTCAGTTGGAAGGCATGAGAGGAGAGGAGCTGCCTAAATGGTTCTTTTCTCTCCTTTTTCTCCCCCTGGCCAGGGCAGAGACACTGTATGGTTATTTATGAGTGTGTGGGAGAGCAAGAGGGGCTGCAGTGAAACCCACCAGCCTCTTTGTTGCCTGGGCTGGGCTGGGCTGGGCTGGGCTGGGCTGAGGTCCCTGTCATTGGTTTGGTTCTATCATATATGCATGCACATGCACGCATACGCAAGTGCTCACACACTATTAAGAACCCCTCCCTGAGCTGCAAGGACAGAGGAGAGGACTCTGTTGCGAGGCAGATTTGGAAAATGAGGTGTGCTTCACACAATATCTGTCAGCAGTTTGACAGATGCCTCTCAGGCATCGAAAACCCCCATGAAACTTCCAGAAACTGGAGGCCATTGACATAATTTAAAACTAAAGCTGGCAGATATGTTGTTGTTGATATCCATATTGTGACATAAGTCAAGATATCATCTGGGATTTTTGTGTATTTCCCGTGAAGCTCTGCATTGGAGTGAAATGATATGATTATATGAACTATAAATCTGATTACTCTTGGCGCATGCCTTTATCTGAAATCCTCATTAGTAACAACTTTATATTTGTTTGAGTTAAAACACCAATAATGATACCCGAAATATATTTATTAAGATATAAAGTCAAAAGAATGAAGATATTTTACTTTCTCAATGTTTTGCATCATTTCTTACAGTAAATATATGATGTGTGAGATTGTCATGAGTCAAATATTCCTCCTAAGTTTGATATTCCTGAGAATTAATTAGCCGTGTCTTCCCAGAATTGCATAAAGTTACTGTTCACACCGCTGCTGCGCTCGGCCAGTGTAACACACACCACTTTTTTTTCCGGAAAAAGTTAAATTAAGCTTGAATTTCTCGCTGAAGTCAAATGGTCATGATGTCATGGTTTGAGGACAGAATGACTCGGTTTGTGTGTTGACTGAGAAGGCCTATTCTTGCATGTTTGGGTGGGAGCGTAGCATATAATTGCAGAGCGGGATAGCATGAGGGGATGGGGGAGGGAGCGAGTTAGCACGCAACATGAGTTTTGGCCCACAGTTACTGGTGTAGGTGCCAAACTTGTCCAGAGGGCTGCTGTGTATATCTGTGCATGAAGCTAGTTCTGCTCTGCCTAGAGGCTTGCACTGTTCCAAGACACATCTTTCATTTGCACACGCTGAATAGCTTAGGGGAGCCCAAGGCCGTTTGGACTGGGGATGGATCTGACTTTTTGGACTTTTCAGGGGATGTTGGGAGGTTGCCTGGCTGTTTCAGTGTGTGTGTGTGTGTGCACGTAGGAGGGTCCGGATCTTTTCTGGACATGCAAAGTTCTTCTGAGTGTCCCTTTTCAGCAAGAATCATTGCATTGTTTAGTTGTCAAGTTAGTTGTTAGGGAGCAACCAAACCGCTGTACACGTGTTGCAGCCATTTGAGGATTACACTGATCCAAAAATCTGACAGTAAAAGAAGAGAATGGAACGCTTTGTCGGCCTTTTCATATCCTCTCAGTGGGAGGTAGAAAGGCAAGACCTCCAGACCTGGGCGAGTGATGGTGGGTGTTAATGGGAGGGGGTGTGAGCTCTCAACTGCCAACCAGATGGACAACCAAGCTCTGTGTATTTAGGGAGATCATATGGGATAACCTTCCAAAGACAGATTGACATTTTGCTGACAAAACAAACCACCCCTGTCCTGCACGCAAGAAACCCCCCTTCCCTTTTTGCCCATACACACGCAAGCTCTCATGTACAGGCATACAAATACTTTAAGTGTTATTTGTTTATTTAGGTCTTAAGGAAGTTATTTCAGCATGTGTTAAGCGCACGGTGAGGAGCCATAACAATAAGAGGATAGGACACAAGAATCTTGGACTAATCAACTCCTGCACAAACAATAGCAACATAGGTGACCTGTATAAATGAGACAACCTTAAGCCGCCAGTAGAGCAGGGCAACTCATTTTCTGCGTCATACATCGGGATTTACCTTGATGCTCTAAGCACATAGGTCAGGATATATAACCTAGATAATTAAGAATGTCGTCATCTCTTTGACTTCACTTTGTGCCCTGATTGTCTATGGTAATAGTATTAAATTACTTCTGACAAGATCATGTACCAGCTGCAAAGTAAAGGAGGTCATTAAACCTTTTTTTTCTTCTTCACTTAAATCAAATGTTATCAGATTCCAGAATGCTACTCTTTCTTCTCCTCTGGTCTAGCCAAAATAGTTCACTCAGTTTAGGAAAAAAAAAAGTTTCACGAGAACAAAACATTCTCTGACATGAAAGAACAGAATAAATGCAGCTGAAATTATCAAAAGTCACTCTGCTCTGTCCTCTGACATTGCAAATCTTCTGTGCAACTATTTGAATACACTGGATGATTTATGGCACAAAAAATCCCCTTATACACATACACACTACTAAATTACATTATTAATACAGCTTGTACTAACACTGTGTTCCAAAATACTGATTTGATAACATCTGAACGGTTTAGACCTGCTCTATATGTAAAGTGCCTTGAGATGACTTTGTTGCGATTTGGCGCTGTACAAATAAAGATTGATTGATTGATTTGTTTTCATAACATTCAATGCAAATTATTATCATCTTTTCACTACCTGCACTCTGTAGCCTTTTTATCGCACCGTCAATCTCGGTACAAGAAATTCTGTGCAAGAGTGAGGCTGTGCTGTAAAATTGCTGACCGTGCAAGCTGAAATTGTCATGGTGACCTGAGAAAATGATGCACCAGGCTGTTTACCTCATCTGATCCTCGTGACTTATTGGTAATTTTTTAAAGCTTCTTCATATTATTTGCATTTTCTCCTTTTTTACTGCTGAACAAAAGTCAAATTTGCTGTATTGGCATGATCATAGTTAAATACAGTGTTGTCAAAGCAGGTCATGAAAGTTCTACAGTGTCATATAATAAGTCTGAATTTGAGAGACAAAAAGACAATAAATGGTTTATACATTATTGCACTATAGAAACTATACAACACTATATTCAGTAAATCTACATTACCAGTATACTTTAATGTAAGTCTCAAACAAATCATTAACAACAGCAAACAAAAAAGATAAAAGAATATATATGATAGTTTAACAATTGAATGTAATGGTAAAGGATTGCATAAAGCATAAAATTAAAAAAAGAGGAATCTTGTTTTTATTGGCATCTGGCGCAATTTAATGTAGAAAGTAATTAGAGGAAGTCGGTTAAGAAAGTCAAATTTTCTCACACTTCTAAAGCCTACTTTGTGTTTTTATGTCTCACCACAATGGTACGTGGTACATATGTGTGACACCACAGTACTGTTGTGACATCTGTGTGCGTGTATACAGTACGTCGACTCCATGCTGTGAATACTACGTTTGATTTTTTTCCCCCTTATTCCACTGAAATATTTATTGAGATTTTGGTTATAGTTATTAAAAGGCTGCTCCAGCAATGTAGTGTAAGTTAAGGGGCCGTCCGAAGAATGGTGAAATATAATCACTTTTAGTCTCAAGTATTGGTCTAGCTCTAAAAATGCTGGATCTTTACATTCTGTAATGCAACCAAACACATTGACATCACCGGGGTTAAAGCTTGTTAGCGGCAAGGCTCAAGAGATGGCAGTGTTTGTCGGTCAGTCACTGCAGTACTTTCCTCCAAACTTGAAATATCTCAACACCTATTGAATAGATAAAGTTTAATCCAGACATTCATGGTCCCTAAAGGATGAATCGTTTTGGTGATCCCCTGACTTTTCCTCTAGCACCACCATGATGTTGACACTCTTGGTTTTAAGTGGAAAAGTCTTAATAGCTATTGGACGGATTGCCATGAAATTTGGAAGAGCCATTTCAAATATTTAAAAAAATCTAAGTTTAAAGTATCATGATCAAATCTTGTAGGATATTCGCGTCTCAAAGGTGCACTGTTGCCCCACTCCTGTAAAGCCCCTGGAGTCAAGACAAAGATGAGCTTAGTGAATGGTCTCAATCCTATTTGGTCATCTAATGAGGACAAAGCATGCAGCTTGAAGGTCAAAGGCCTCTTAAGCTTGTGTGATTACCTTTTTTTGACAATTATGCCTGTCAGGGAGGGTTAGCTGCTATCAACACTGCAAATGTCAAAAGGTAAACAGGTCACTAACAGGCTGTTTCTGGGCTTTAACTGCTGCGACATAGTAGTGTAATAGGATGTTCTGGGAGACGCAGAGACTGCCAGATAAACAAACAGACTGGCAGGCACGCAGGGAGGCGAGCACACTGTTGTGACAAAGGAATCCTCAACATCACATGGTCATGAAGATAGTTTATGTCGCATGTCTAACCCCTCTCAGTTTGATTACACTCATCATGCTCAAATTTATGTTGCCCACAAAGATTCTTGCTCGTGCTATTTTGGTAAAGGCCGTTGCTTAGACTTGTCTCTGACGATCCAGCTCTCTCCGGCTCCGTCTTGCACTTTCTCCATCTCTCTCACACGCTCGAACACATGCATACACCTCTCTCCCTTTCTCTTCCTTTCCAACCCTACCGCTCTAGCCACATTGCCACACTCAGTTTTCCATGGCCTCTCATTCCAGAGTGCTCTGCGAACTAAATAAATGAACGACACAATCCGGAAATAGTGTTCCAGCCGGAGATGGTGGGAAGGAAAATCCCTTGACTAGTGCTGGCAGTAGGGTGGGAGAGAGAGAGAGAGAGAGGAGGGGGAATAGTATTGCAGCCATTCACACTTCAGAAAAAAAGCTTGTTTCTTTCATAACTTTCTCTCCTAAACTCCAACTTTTGACTCCTCGTGCAATTGAAAAAGTCAAAACACATACTCTGTTTTCTTCAGATACTGCACTAACAAACCTGCATTACAATAAGCCGTGTCCATGACATGGTAGTAAAGGTTAACTTATCTTCAGTGTACTGATGAGGTCAAAGTTCGGGATTAAAAAGAAGGGCGGATGTCTTTGAGGAGGATGGTGTAGAGAGGTTGAGGACAAGGCGCTGGGTAACATGTCAGGATTAGCCCAGTGTTTGGCAGAGAATGTGGGGGCAGTGGGGTGAAGACAGGAGTTGTGCCAGCAGGGTAAAAGCAGGGTCAACCCTATAGCCAATGTGTTATCTTGATACCTCTCCACAGCTGCCAATCACAAGACTGATACCCTGTCGCCAGCTTTAAACAGGGATTGGATGGTGATTCGGTCACTGCAGTCATACACGCTCAGGAAATGTTCTGTCTCGATTGAAAACCTTGTGCAACGGTCTCTTGGTCAGGGTGGTAAAATGTTCCTCTCGCATTTGTCGGAGGATGTGGTCGAGTCTCAACCGAGAAGCCCGGGGCAGCGTTTGTTGAAGCCACAATGTAACATTACCGGTCAGTACAGCTGTATGATCAAGCTGCACTATGATTTTAAAGAAGTAAACGTGCTTTCTTGTAGAGTAAGCAAATAATCTCTTAAAGCCCTGTGACAGATGTTTAATTGTGTTTCACTTGGTGCCTGCTTGGTGCCTGTTAAATGGCCAACAAACGCCTTGCTGACTTTTTACAAGGGGAGGATAGCCTGCGTGAGTACTTCTCACTATAACAGACAGTAACATGAGATGGGGAACCACACAACCGCTAAATCAGTAAAATGGGAACCCAGAGTCACTGTAATTTGGGAGAGAGCTGGTTAACCACTCCTCATAATGGATGGTGTTTCTGTTTAGCCTAAGGCGTTGGAGCTGAGGTCATATGCAAACAAGGCAGATCCTGGGCCTCGGCTTTTATACAATGTTTCTCTCCATGTATTTGATCAGGTTGATAAAATTGTAGAGACTTGAATTTCAGGCACTTAACTTACACGTATTAAACAAAGACCTCATAGTATATATTTTTGAACTGCCTACACAAGATTCTTTCATTAAAATCTACTTTAATAAAATACTATTTTACCTACTTTAAAGGCCCAAACTCATGTACCTCACTCATAACCTACATTAATCTTGTTTTGATAATTTGCATGATCTATGATAAAACTAACTGTTCGCTAAGGCTTTCCTGTTTGTCAACCAGTTTATATCAGATGTGGCACATATCTGTGTGGGATAGCATATCTGTGTAACTACTGTATATTAAAATTTGTACACAGGTTCAAGTAACTGCACCAGTGACTTTAATGAAATTCAAAAATTGGGGTCGTATGCAAAGTTGGTGGAGGAGGGGTTGTCTGTTAGATAACAGACAGGTTTTCTTAGAAATCTGTAGATAGTATCTCAAATATAAACCTCTCTACTTAAAATCAACTTTCATATTATTGTCAGTTTTATGTGGAAGATTCTCCTTTGGCTGACTTAAGGAACATTTAGCCATTGGTGAAGTTCCTCATTAAAACATTGCTTTTATATACCAAGTTATGTTACTTTAATGAAAATATTAATGCAAATTGTTTTCAGACCCCGCAGACCTTCTCTAGTTGACACATTTGGTGAAATGTATCCCTATAAATACCAGAATTTGAATGAAAATACTCAAGTTAATCCCCATCCCCTTCTCTAACTAAATATCCAACAGTAACTGAATTTGATATTGGATGTCTCATTGACTGTAACTCCAAGACCATCTTTGTTTTTTTTCCATATTAAATCCTTGTCATTTCCTGCTTGCAGCTGCATGTTCATACATGAGCATGTGTACACCTGTTGTAGAGCTGTCATTCGCTAAGTAATCATTTTAGTAATAATTTTAAGTCATTTATCAAGCAAGAATTCAGAATATTTTTTATCTAGCCTTTTAAATGTGAGGATTAACTGCTTTTCTCCATTTCATGTCATTGCAGATTGAACATTTTTGTGTTTTGAACTGTTGGTCGAACAAAACAAAACATGCAATGTAAAGATGTCACCTGGGACTCTGGGGAACAACGATGTGCATTGGTTGCACCCCGACATATGCATTTGTATGTGCTGTGGTCATGTCAGCACTGTCACAGCCTTGTTTCTACTGTAGCCATATTTTATTTTTTGTCAATGTCCCTTTAAAGGATTACATCATCCTCTTTGCTCCTTTTTTCCCTCACCACATTTCTCTGTGTTCAGCCTTTTCTGCCCAGAGACAATTGGTTAATTCAGCGGTGTATAACACTGCCACCTCCTGATCCACAATACCATCGCCGTCTGCGAGGCCAACACACCTTTCAGCGGCATGTTTAGCTTGTGGTGATATTTGACGTTGTCCGTCACACGCCGCCAACCAGATCACAGCGCACACACAGACACAATGCCTCACTCTGACTGTATGTTTCATTATCACATGACACTCAGCCAAATTTTCTTCAGTGGAAAGAAAATGTGGAACAGATGCAAGTGTTTCATGATCAGCAGGAACCTTAGTCTGAGTAGTTGGAGGATACTGCTGTTTTGTTAGTGTTACTATGCCATCTAGTGGCAGATATTAAGAAAAGACATCACACATACTGTTGTATTTGTTACTCCATTATCCATCCATGACACTCTGCTCTGCTAGAATTTCCACATCTTTGCTCCACTGCAAAACTTAAGCAGCATATCTATTATATCACTTGGTTATTTTTAAGTAAGTCACAGGGGTGCTGTGGTGTTTCAGTAGTTCTTTGTGTAGCTGGTTCAGCTGACATCCACGAGTCTGCGACTTTAAGAGACGGTCATGGCGCTGCCGCTTACATATTCCACAAACACTTAATGTCTCTTTGTTATCTGCTCCATAAAAAACAGGTCCTCGGGGTGGGAAGATATTTCAATACAGACAGATTTTGTTGAGCAAAATGATGTTCTTTTATAAGGACAACCAAAGAACTGTTTGTCTACTTTGTTTTTGCTCTCTGTCTTAATTTCTGCACATTTATTTAGTGGTTGTTATTAAATAAATCTCAAATAACCTTAGAATTTCACATGTATCTATTTCACTTGGTGTCTAGTCTCAGCAGGGCCAGTAAAGCAGTTGGACAGTAATAAGGGAAAGGCCAACATGTTGATATTCACAAGCAGACTTGGATCTGAGCAGCAGAAGGTGTTTTGTGGTTTTGCAAACAATGTCCAATAACACCGACTTGTATTACACTCCATATTTAATCCACAAAGTCTGTCACAGCATACGAAATATTAGCATAATAATATCTAATCAGTTTGTGTTTAGTAAAGCTGATTTTTTTTTTTTTCTGTGTTGCTGGGCGTGATCATTTTATAATGTGAAGATACACAGTATTAACTGTGATGAAGACAAGTTGCTGTTTGTGTCAGGATACAAGTGGGTTAAGGTTTTAAGATTAAGATGTATAACAGTTCTTCAATGATTTCTTCACAGGCCGAGCAGTCTTTAGAGTGGCTGTTATGGACAGCTTTTGTGTGATCAGTGTTGTTATGTCTCGCATTGAAATTAATCTCCATCATTTCGTAAAAAAGGGTTTCCCCTTGTGGCCACCTGAAATTACTTGAAAAAGGTCAAAGGACTCTCCTGCAGCTGTGAAATGTCTTTTGTAAATTTTTCCAGCAGATAGAAAGCAACACTGATATTAGAAGTCAATTCTATTGATACAAGTGATAATCAGACACACCTAGTCTGAGAATATTTAGATTTTTTTTATCTTCAGGTTCTTGGTCAGTGAAAATCTGTTCAGTTAACTAAATGTCTTCATATTGAATGATAAAATTGAAAACTAGTCTCTTACTACTCGAAACTTCACTTTAGAGCTGATTAATTTTCAGCTTCAACAGGGTTTTTTAACCTTCGTGATGTAATTCACAAAGCAGCTGTTACAGTAAATATCATTGGATCCTTGCTGTTTGGGAAGCTCTTTGACTTCAACATATTAAACTTCTTTCGACTTATCCTACTGCTGGGAAACTATATCACAACTTTAAAAAAAAATCTATATTTCAGTATAATTTACCTGAACCTGCTGTTGTTTGAAAGTTAACTGGTTGGTGTGTTGCTCAAGTTTCTGGTGGAATATTTGAACAATGACCTGATATTCCTCTGCTCCTTCTCTTCCTCCTGTTCATCACTGATACCCTGAAACCTCACAGAGACCTCAGTCTCTTCCCTTTGTTTGCAAAACATTCAACATGAATGTAGTTTCATCACCTGTAATTGATTGTAAACTGAGTTGCAGAATTTCACACAATAATACAGAGGAGTGTATTCATATATTTGTCAAGGTTGACCTTGCTGCTGGCTTTAAGTGGGTCAGTCAGAGTATTAGAGCATTAATAGTCAAGCTCACCAGTGCTGACTTGCTTTTTGCTGGTTCACCTACACAACTGAAATTATGATACTGATACTATTAATGTATGTTGTCATGGAAATAACTAATAACTTAAACAGTGAAGTATCTTCCCATACCCAATAGTTCACAGAGAGGCTCATAAAGGCTCCTCATAGTAAACATTGAGACACAAGTCGATTGAAATAGTTGTGGTCGTAGTTCACTATCAAGCATTAAGGCTCATTGAACATCCTCTGGTAGAGAAGCTCAGGGGTGGAGACAAGGTTATACCAGCTCAGCATGGCTGACAGCACCAACATGACCTACACTGATGCTGTCACCCCGCCGGCCCCTGAGGAGTCATGTTGCCTTGTCACCCAGAGGATGAGATGGACAACAACGATCGCACATGGACAACAAGGACACAAACAGTCTCTGCCACGATGACACCAAACAGGCAGAGATGATCTATGAACGTGAACTCCTGTGAAATGTTGAAGATTTAGTGTGTGTGCATTTGTGGTTAACTCTGCAGGTTACAAAAATATTCTCACCCACTGAAACACAATGAGAAATTGTGCGAAGTGTGCTAACATTTAAATACTTCTAACTTATAAAAGTAGTACATATTTAGCCTTTGACCTGCAACCTGCTCCCAATTAAATACAATAGTAAGTAATCAGTGCCAAGTTTGAATTCTGTCTATGGCATTGAGTTTCTCCTTAATATGATGATGATGAGGAGGAGGAGCAGGACAACTTGAAATGATTATGTCAGGGTAACTGATGCTAGAAAAACCTCATATAAACCTTTAGTAAATTCATACAGTAGGTGGCGGTATAGAGCCACATAGCTGAAAAGCCTACAGTGCATCATGTCATGCCATAGGGTTTATGATATTGAATTTAGTCTTTTTAACTATAACGCGACTTGTTTTATATGTTAAAGAGAATCTATAGATTTTTTTTCCTCTAGATACACAAATGAGTTTCTCAGATTAATTTTGCTTCACTCACTGTTGTATTTTCTCAGATATATTTTTTGATGTGTTCACAGTTTCAATTTCTCTCTGTGTATCTAATCTACATTGCCCAGTAGTAACGGTCATTTCTCGGTGTCCCTTAAATCATAGCTCTCTTTCTCCTTGTGTTTTGCTCTGTTCAGCTCTCCTTTGCTAATCCCAGCTGCCGTGACCTCTGACCCCTGGGTGACATCTTATGTAAGGATCCAGTTAAGGAAAGCACACGGGAGCGGCCCGTGGTCCGTTGCACCAGGTTAGGTAAGCTCATTAACACTTACTCGCAAACTTAAGGTAACAACAACAGCTACAAATACACCTCGGTGGTGCGAGTAGTAAACCAAAGGAAGTGATCAACAAACATCAGATAAAGATGCTGGGTTCTGTATTCAGTTTACTAATATATTTAACCTGAAACTGATATTTACTGGACATTAAACTAACCCCATAAAGTCGTCTACAGGGTTTGTTTGTCTGCACCCGATTATACTCTAATGTTTCAGCCACTCACTGATATCCCTCAATAAAGAAAGTCGAAACAACAGAGGAGAGAAAACACACCATTTGGATGACTTTGGGCCACATTTGAATCTGTGTGCCTTTTTTTTTTTTTTTTAATATGCTGCTACATGACCTCCACAGCTGAAACTCTACCCCGAAACACACACACATACACACACACACACACACACACACACACACACACACACACACACACACACACACACACACACACACACACACACACACACACACAAACAAACACTATCTTCAAACTGCCTCTCCCCATCTGTCCTCTCCTTATCAGTGAGGATGAGTCACTCTGCTCCAATAAACAACCATTAAAGCACCACATCTTTCACTAGAGCATCTCAGTTTTGTTGCTGAAGTGTAACACTGGCACAATAGTAGCGGGACTATAGTCGTCCTTTTCTCTCTACCTTCCGGGCTCAAATGTGAGAGAGTTGGATGCCCTGCCTTCCTCCCTCATCCCAGTGAGCCTGTGTTATGATTATAGCTGACAGTGTGTACTCTGCGGTGGTAGATGCACAGTTGTCCTCCAGTGTTTTTAACAAGAGAAACAATCTTGTAATGCTGCATGTAGTCAGTATACTGTATATACCCTCTTTTATTTCCAGGATGCTAGAGAAAGTAGTTTTTGAAATAAATGTCGTCATAGTTTTTCCACAGAAGTAAATCCATCCTCCTAAAACTGGACAAGTGATCTCCTCTCAGCCTCCTCCTGCTCTGAGTTCTAACTGCAGCTTTTGACAGTGTAAACCATGTTTTTTTGATTCATCAGCTAAACACAACTATTTCTCTGGTTCAGTTTTGGACTGAATTTCTTCGTATTTATCCATACAAACCTTTACAATTCCACTGGGAATTCTTGCTGATCCTCAGCTTCTATTTCCTGCAGGCTACCCCAAAGCTTGACTGTCAGTTAAACCCTCCTCTCTATCTATAGGCCAGAAAAACACACTATCTCTTTCCATTATTACTTTGTTGACAGTGTATTTAATTTCTCTTTAAAGCATTGTTTCAAATCTAAAGTATTTCTCTTTAATATCCCTAAATAAGATGAGTTTAACACTCTAAAACTGATCACATTTGATTTACTGACAGTTTACATGTTGCTACACTGTGATTCGTCCATGGAAATGACGAAATGACATAACTCAGTAGAAGAATCCATGGACAAAAAAACAACTCCATTCATATATTTGTGCAATATTACTAGTGCAGCATTTTACCACAGACTTGCACTCATAGCACTTTATTTTTTGTACCTACCTGCCTTGTCTTAATACTAACCTGCCTTTGTTTTTGTTTTTGTTTTGTTTTTTAATGTGGTATAGTTATATGATGGGTCGTGATTGATTGTGTGTGATGCTATATTATGAATACAGTGACAATAAAGGCATCTAATCTTATTTTATACAAATGTCTTCTGTGTGAAATAACCAATGTGGTTTTGACCATTGACATAAAACGTCCATGTAGGAAGCCATCAGTCATAATAAGAAGCTGACTGAGAATGTAAAAAAAATTGATAAAGAAATAGATTTGGTTGTGAAAATGCAACTACGCTGAGCACCAAACCAGCAAGTTTTTGTTTTTTTTTACTCAAAAGGAGCCATTCTACTCCTGTTTTTTCCTTTCTCCACTGGTTCCCTTTTTAGTCATAGAATTGCATTAAAAAACTTAATGTTTGTACACAAAGCACTGCGTGGTCTTGCTTCACCATATATAGCAGTGAACTCATTTCCCAAGAAACCCAAGGCCTTTTTATCCTTTTATCCGTCTCACATTCAAGGACAAAATCATATGGTTCAGTAGCTGCCTGAAAATGATGGCATCCTTCTTCCTAGTCCATTTGAGTTTTTTTCAGTCTATATTCAAATAAGGACTTAAAACACTGTTACTATGCCTGACCTCTTACTTTATTCCTGTGTTTGTCCGTATATCTGTAGGTGTGTGATGTTTGTGGTGCACACTTTAGCTCCGCTGTGTTATGTTTAGACTGTCCTAGAAAATAAATATTTAAAAAAAGTGACATATCTGTGATTGTACATAAATCTCTATTAACATATACACATTTTGGTATTCTACAATTAAGATTAAAAAAAGTGAAAATTTAGATTCTCTCTATTTAAATGTAAGACCAGATTTTGCCAAATAGTGCTAATATTATGTGAGACCTTGTATAATATGTATGCAGTTGACTGTAGGGCAAGCTGAGAGGTGCTAAGGCATCAGGGGACAGCAGCCATGTGACCGTGATTGCAGGGATTGGTTTAGTGCAGATGTGACATCAGCGAGCCTCCCACTCACTCCCTCCTCCCCTCTCTTTCACAGTCTGTCTCTCCCTCTCTCTCTCTCGGTCGCTCTCTCTCTCTCTGTACCTTTTTTTTCCTTTGCCTTTCCTCAGCATCCCCCCTCTCAGAGATGGCGTGTGTCGGTGCCGCTCGGGTGTCTGGGGCCTAACGCGCAAAGAGAGGACCCCCCCCTTCCCCCGATTTGCTGTGCGTTTCTCGGGTGTCTCTCTCTTTCTCTCCCCCCCGCCTGTGTCCTCCACCGCTGCTGCCTCTCAGCTCTACCCCGACCCCACCTCCTTGTGCGGGTGTCTGGGAGTTGGGCCCTTGGGTGGAGGAAATCAACATCGTGCTTCGCTGGGGAGCTGTGCAGAATTAGCTATGCCCTGCCCAGGCATCCTTTGACCGGCTGGATATTTTTTCCATTTCTGTCTGCCTGCACACCAGGGGCAACATAGGATGAAAATCTGGAATCATGATGCAAGGTAAACCATCTGTGCTCTCCTTCTCCTCCTTTATTTCCCCTATTTTTTTCCCATGCGTCCTCTTCTTGCCCTCTTACGTCCTGCTGGTCCATTAGAGCTAGTGAATCTGGTGATGTGCTCCATCGTGCTGTGGGGACTTATGGGACAACTGAGCCATATGCATGACCAGCGTGATGATGTGTCTGTTGTGTGTGTGTGTGTGTGTGTGTGTGTGTGTGTGTGTGTGTGTGTGTGTGTGTGTGTGTGTGTGTGTGTGTGATGTTGTGTGACAGATTTATAGAAAGGTATATGAGATTAAAGCAATGATGTGTGAGGTGTGGATTTGTAATGGAAGAACTGATATGTCATTTTGCAATTGCTGATGTCCTGTCGTGTGTTGCGTGTTTACACACGTACTTGTGTGCGTGTGTGCATACGTGTGTGATTCTGTCTTCAGGACTGTGTCCTATCAATGTGTGATAGAGGAGGAAGCTGCACTCTCTCATACCTCTGCTGCTGTTACTACCAGTGCATCATATTATATCATGCCAACAGGACGAGTTATCCTTAAACCATACAGCAGCTGATGCCTGTGTTAAGTAAACTGAAGCTAAGGATACATTGTTGGAATGAGGTAAATGTGGCAGTATATCTAACTGTGTATGACAGATGCTGTGCCTTTACCATCCATTAATGCCAACGTGGTAATGGAAGTGCTATTATTAGCAAAAGGTCTGCAGTCAGCCTGCCATGATATCGTACTTAGTTCATGAGCTGGAGGAAATCCACACTCCACACAGATGTCACATGCTTATCATAGCGTTTGTTAGCCACACGTGCATTACTAATTACACTGAATAGGCTGTCAGGTGTAGGCAGTCACATTCATGTTATTTGGACTTGAATGTGGCTACAATGCATGTGCTGCAATAACATGCTTCTTGTTGATGCAGCATGTACGTTTAGCCACTCTATGATGACAAAATTGCGTGCAGGGAATTATAATCTGTGATGAGGAAATCTCCCTCAGATGAGCATATTAAAATTAAGAAATCTAAAATGACCCCTGTTTAAACTGAAAGCTGGTCCTGTAAGTCAAATTAAGCGACCAGAGCTTGACATCGACTCAAACAGCCACAGCAGTGGTTTTGTTCGTTTTAACTTCTTAACTACAAGTCACATATATGATGTTGGTCTGATTTACTTCCCTCCAGGCAGCCTCTGCTTGCAGTTCAAGAAAAGCAACTTGCAGAAACTTGAACCTTACATGAGATAGGTTTTCAATTGCATGTATAAAGTAGGAGGGTGTACAATGCAATATCCAACTATGCTGGACAGCTAGGTCCTTTAGAAGAAGGTTTAGAAGCCCACCATCATAGAAAAGGTTAAAATAACTGTATAAGCCAAAGTTATCAGTGAGAGACATCAGTAGGTGGTGATAATGTGTCATTTGTTTGTTTACCAACTGTCAAAGAAGAAATTTAGTCAGCTGATGCTTTTGGGGAGCTACTACAGTCAAGTACATCTGTCATTGCAAACTATCAAATAAAAAAATACAGTACCAAAGTCAAAAGATGAAGTTAACAAGGGTGTTGATGCATAGTGACTGCGGAGTAAGTGCAAAGTGTATCAACCCTTTTATCTTTCAAACCGCCTCTCCATTAACCTGACACGTCAGATGGTTTGAACCATGTGAGAAGTGTCCTGGTTTGTAAAAGGGCAGACACTTTCAAAAAAATACTTGGCAGGTGATTGGATGAACCATCTGTCTATCACCATCTTACCTTGGACGGTCTTGCAGCTGGATACACAAGATCACACGAGAATCCTCATAGGAAGCTGATTGGTCCTAGCTACCGATGGTTCAGACAAAGGTGCACTGCTTGAACCCTGACGAGATGGATTCTCGTGTGATCTCGTGATCTCGCAAATCCAGCCGCCTCAGAAGATATCTTCTCTACCACTGACTAAAAAGGCATGATGCAGTCAAGAAAGCGGCATGAAGAATAAGTGAAGTATAATTTTCCCACCTATGCACAACTGACAGATGACAACTTGCAGATCGTCTGTTGTAGGACGTTTCAAAAACTGTGCAACACATTCATCCAATACAATGAGAGAAGGGAGCGTTTCAAAAGCTTTTCTTGCTGGTTCAGTCAGATAATTGTTAGATATTGAGAGGATGAAACCTGAGAGACTAACAGTAAGAAAATTCAGCTTGAAGGTTCTTTATACACTTCAGAAATAGTTTTTTGACAAGAAAATTGTCAGCTCAAGGTCCATTTATTACATTTCTTTTAGAGCTTTCAGCCACATCTGGTGGCCTTCATGAGGGGATAGTTTTCTGCTGAGAGAGCTCCATCTGCTGATGTAGGTCACCCAATGTTGCTGAAAGCTCTGGAAGAAATCTGACATTACTTGCTGGATTTCCTCTGGAAAGCCCTGAAACTGTAATTCAGCAAGGTCATTTTGATTTAGAAAAGTTGCTGTTTGACGACTGGACTCAGATGTCTAAGATTTGAAACATTTGAACATGGGCCAAAAAGGGGTTACAACTTCACTTATTTTCAGTTTTCAAGTCAAGTTTCAATTCTCAACATGATTTTCCTACCCAAGTGAAATGGACTGAGATGAAATGGCTGTGTAAAGATTAAGATATTACTCTGAAAATATACACAGAAGTAAATTAAAACACCTGCAATACCAGCTGCTTTACACTTTAACCAAATAATGAGAATATGCATCCAACACCATATGGACCCAGTGGATTAATGGTGCTAAAGTTGTTATGCTATAATTTGAAAAATGGCTAGCAGTCATGGCATATGGTTTAGAGGAAATGTTCGCAAGTTACTGTAAATTAACAAACTTTGTAAATGGGTGACAAAAACAACACTCCTGCTCTGATCTGCAGCGTGATCATGACCAAGAAAATATCCAACTGTGTTGCTTTAGTTTGTATCATAGTTCAGCAGGTTGTTACATATCAATGTCTGGATTGATTCTTTACTATTGCTCCTTATCACACGACATACATGCAGGTTTAGAGTGAACATAAGGCTGTCGTCACTGATGAAGAGTCATGATGCAGGAATAATCTTTTCTATTGAGCAACCCAGCTAGCTACTAATACATCACATGCCCTGACATGTCCTTCAGTATCCAGGAGAGCTTTTTCCCAAGTGAATGGTACTGAGCACCCAACTAGTGTGGTGATTCACCAAATCAATGTATCCATATCTATTTTGATGTTGAGGAGAATTAGATTTTCAAGTAGAGCCCTTTCAATTTTCTTGTTCTCTCAACAGACTATCAAAACACCACAACATCAGTACAGGACTATATTGAAGAGAAGTATGTGAGGAAATAAATGACTACAACTACAACAAACTACAATGCTACATGTCTGTTTAAGGTGTATGTCGCAGTTTAAAATGTGCCCCATGGATTACCAAAAGAAGATGGCAAACAAAGAAGAACACAAACTGAGCTGCCTCTGAATCGTACAAAATGTTCAACCACCCAACTGTCCATCACATGTGTCCCTGTTGTTTTTCTGAGCATATGTATGAAGCCAATGTGCTCACTCGTCCTCAAAAACACAGTTATGCAAACATGTCAGTTATCTGTGGGGCTGTTTTCTTCCTAATTTTCATGACATCTGCTGTTTTGATAGTTTTGCATTAGATGGTTTTACAAACCTGTAAATATCTGTTTTTATCAGTTATCGTCGTACACATTTAACAAAATCGAAATGCTGACATATCTCTGACCTGAGAGAAAAAGTAGGATTGTCAGTGGTAATTCACTCATTAGGCCTCAGGAACAACAACTCATCTTTTGAGACTTGTCCTTGTCTATGTTGCTTTTAGTGCATGTGTGGAGCAAGACAAGCAAAAACTGAGTGTCCATTAACTCTTAAGAACTTGTGAAAAGTATTGAGTATTTTCAGTAATCAACATTCCTGTCAGACTCAGGTATGTTTAGTTCTAGTTAGCATATGTTAGCATGCTAACACAGCAAACTAAGTTAGTCAACATATTAAACATTATACTTGCTGGACATCAGTATGCTAGCTTTACTATTGTGATTATGACTCTTGAAATCATCACTCACAAGGTGTTTTGAATGATTTAGTAAATGTTTTCTTAGGGGGACATGTTCTTAGTTTTTATTCATTTACATTAGTTGATTAATCTTACAAACTGTCAGTGACATTGCCACCCAATTCCAACTAGCAGTACTCAGTTATGCAGACTTTAGACTTTGCACACACTGAATTGTGTCTTTTTGTTGGTTTTCCCGGTCGTCCTGATCCCAGCGCTGCGTGGTGCCAACCGTCAGTGCTGCAGGGGTCTTGGCATCCAGTTTGGCTGACAGGCTGCTGTAGTAGATCCCCCCACTTTTCCCCTGAATCTCACTAATGAAGTGAACACATTGATCAAGCTTTGCTCTTGTTTCCATTTTATAAAGTCAGGGAGGGGACACTTAAGGGGATTGCGTTTGCACAGCTTCATTTTATGTGGCAGCTCTCTTCAGTAAGCAGGATGTTTGTGTCTTGAATCAATACCTTAATTTATTTGAACTCACGTATTTTCTGTATTTCACAAGGCCATGTTCATCCTGAAGTTACTGTGCATCAGCCTGTTACTCCTCTGTTTTATTTATTTTAAGTGCATTTTAATGACAAGACCGTTAACTTTATATTAGGCTCTACAACTTCATATTCATTTTTCATCATGTTGTCCTCTCTCTCTTTATCTTTGTCTCTTTGCTAGGACTGAAAAATCGCACCAGGAAAGCCCTGGGCTTACGAAAGAAAGACAAGGATACAGAAACAACGTGAGTTTGCTCAGACGCACACTGGTAACACAATAAACCTGCTTACCATACAACTGTGAATACAACTGAAAAATGTCAGTTTGTGTGCTTCAAGTAATATAACTGTAGCACATAGTATTGAAAACTGTCTGCACTGAAGGTTTAATCCGATTTTCTTTTTTACTTATCTTGTGATCAGATAGTTCTTTATTTAAATCGTAATTTTTATTAACTTTAGAATTTTTTATTCAGACAAAGTTGTACAGCTGCTTCTATTCAGACATTAAACCACTGAGAATATCAGCTTTCTCTTTGTTAAATAAAAAAAGGGTTTTGTAGAAAAACATGTATTTATTTTTCAAAGTTAGAACAGGTACCAGAACTTTCATATAGTGTCAGCACTTTTATTAAATTTCAAATGATATCCAGCCCTAGTTTTGAGGACCCAGATTGAATTAAGGAAGTTATACATAGACTAGAATTAAACATATATAGACCAGTGTAGACATACCAGCCTTGTGTGTGTGTATAATCTTTTCCTTCTCGTAACTTCAAACACAGGAGTTCACCTGACAGAGACGGGACTGGAAGTGGTGGAAAGAAAGTAAGTGTACGTACATTTTAGATTGTGTTTCCTCTGTTCTTCTCAGCATTTCTTAAAAAAAACTTTGCTACAATAATATTGTACTCACCAAAGTATTTGCTAAGATACGAGAACATGGTGACATTGTCAGGTGAAACAAGAAATGAGCAAAGATTCTTACAGATTGTAAACAATGATGAGGGGTAAACTGAAAGTGAGCAAACCAGAATTGTCTGTAATAATGCCTCACTGCACAGAAAACTTGTGCACACAACTACATAAGGCAAGTAGGGCAAGTCAAAGTTGAACATGAAAGTCAGTCTGTTTGCCTTCGTTAGAACCCTCCAAACAAGTTTGTCTAACCAGGAGGTTTGTTTTTTTAAAAACCTGTCTGAATTATTTGTAGCGACAGGTGAATGTGATTTTCCTTTAAGAACAGTAATCATTCTTTGTCTTTTCATCATTTGTTTTTATAAATAAATAATTTGTTCTCGCAGATTTATGATGCTATTCTTTCTTTTTGTTGATAGAAAAAGGCCAATGGAGCACCCAATGGTTTCTATGGGGAGATTGACTGGGACAGATATGTAAGAATCCACTGCCTGCTCCCTGCTTTGTGTGTCCTCTTTCTTTTTCTTTCTGACTAAGCAGAGTCACTGCAGCTCTGGGCATGAAAGTGTACTCAGTGTGCTTTGCATATCTTTGCCATGTAACGCTTGGTTTAAAATTACTGAGTAAACGGTGCGAATAGAGCGATAGCTGAATATTCTGTGAGTCAGCAGGAGCTCAGGCCAGGAAGCTGACCATCTCAGACAAGACACCTGTGAAATCTGATCCACATTTATATGCAGTGTCCTCCTCACAGCAGTACAAAGAGTTTAGTGGTGCCTCCTTTACAGTGTGTGATGAACTAGAAACGACTTGTCACATTTCTTCTCTCCCATTGCCAGGCCTCTCCTGACGTGGACGAGGAGGGATTCAGCCTCCGGCCCGGTGACGAGGGGGATGATATCCTTTTTTTTTGTGGAGAGCAACAGTCTTGGGACTCTTGCCTGCAAAATTATTGACCTGTTTGACTGACTGACTCATTGGATGAGTGCTTCTCAGCATTAAATAGGCTAAATCAATAGTCCCTCCCTCTCATGCTACATCACATGTGTGATCACATCCCTGCAGCGGCAGAAAAAAAGAGAAAGGAGCAGGAGGGCAGCTGGACAGAGCCACATTACATTTGGGCTGGCTTTCTAGTTGTCACTGAGCCACAGTTCTCATTAACCACTGATGCGCAGTTCACTGGTATTTTAGGTTTTGTGTCCCCATAGGTGTCAGCAGCTATTTGTTTGAATTAGATTCATAGAGAGCTGATACTATGGAGACTTCCCTCGAGCAGCAGGATTTAGCTGAGACAGAGCAGGAGTGTCGGTTACAGCAGGTGTAACATTGTTAACTAGGACAGAGCAGACAGTCTGCTCTTCTGATGCAGCGTTTCTCTACACATATACTGTGCATGCATTTCAGACAAAATGTACACATTTTTAAAGGATATGTCCAGACTGTAGCTTTAAATGCTGCAGAAAATTGAACATCTACATGTTTTGCATTACATATTGTACTTACTCTAATTTGTCCTTGACAAAGTGTTCACGGGCATCCAAAGGGAGGCACTTTTTCTCCTCCAGCGATTCAGAGGACGATGAAGAGACCAAGAAAAAGTTTAAAATCAAGATCAAGCCGCTGGTGGCGGACAGCGGCAAGTGTGTCCCTCCATCTATGGATGAGCTAAAAGCATCAGTGGGAGGCCTGGCACTCTCTCCGTCTTTGGTGAGCGCTGCTGACTCGAGTTACACTACGTAACAGTGAAGAACACAGACACACACACACACACACACACACACTGCAGTTGTATGTGTTGTAATAGCTCATGAATGATTTCTCACTGTCTTTGTGTTTGTTTCTTTTCTTACTTATCTGCTGTCATCTTGTAGAAGAGAAGTCCGGTAAGCCTTATCATACATTACATCACAGTGTCATCACATACAGAGATTGCATGGCATGAATTCACTCAGTATAAATGCTTGATGAAGCATTCCTTCCTGTGATAGTTCACTATATATATAGTCTTTATGGCTTCCCCCTTTTTCTGCATGCAGTCTATCTCTTCCCTCACTATTTGTGTCCTTTTAAGACCTTGAAAAACCTAATTTCTTTCAGTTGAATTATTTTCTGTTCAGCTACAGCTTTACTTGAACCTGTCTGGCAAAGCGTTTGTCTTACATAATGCACATAAACATAACACACATACTGTAGCTCCAAACCTATTGATTTGTGGAGCTTACATGCTGAGCAACCTGCTACATGCAGTGCACAGCTCTGTGTGTGTGTGTGTTGCTCGTACGTGATGCTCGTATTGTCCTCCTTATCTCAGGGGTGTTATGGCTCATGTGGCATTATTAAGGCTTTGCGGTGAAAGTAAAGAGGTGTGGTGTGTGCAGTTTTTAGTTGGTGTCCATTTGACTGATTTGTCACTCACTCTCTGACCCAGGTCTGTTCTCTCTTCCTTTTTGCTGGTCTCAGAGACGCAGCCCGGTAAGTTTCTCACAACATCTGCTGGCTCTTTTTTAAAGCAGACAACCTGAAACACAGCTTTCTAATTTCTGTTTCCTGACCTGTTTTATACTGTGCAGTGCAGAATTTAAAAGGATACACAGCAAGATAAGAATAATTCATCTTTGGTTATTCATTTAGCTAGTTTTAAATCCTTTTTTTTTCTTAAAATAAGTGAAAAATAAGACAATGGGGTCACTTTTTTTCAAATATGTCCCATAGACATGAATGAGTAGTACACAGTTTGTCAAGTCTGTTTTGAAACTATAATGAGGTTTCCATATGAACACGGAAACAGGTTTTGCTCGCTCATTCCTCCTTTTCATAGTGGCCATTACAAGATATCATCTAAATGCATTTACATTTTTAAGTAATGCAGGTGCAAAATTCACAGTCCTGTGCAAAAATGTATTTAAAAGTTTATCTGAAGATAATTTGAAGCTTCAGCAGACTGGGTTAGTTAAATCGTGTGGATATGCCAAAGTCTTTAGTGAAAAATTGCTTCTTTGATTCCCTGTTGAGCTGCAGTGGGAAGATACTAGCTATAAAAAGAGAGACTGTGGTACTAAAAAGACAGTAAGTTTGAAAGATATTGACTTGACTAATTTGGATTTGCTGAAGCTTCATATTAGCTTTGAATGAATTTTTAAATACATTTTTGCACAGAAGGAGGACTGTGGGATTTGTCCCCCATCACTTAGACTGAAAGTATGTTATGAAGGGATCTTCTAACAGTCAGTATGATTATTGATTGAATGATTATGGCTTGACAAACCTGTTCAGTGTTCATGTGGACACCTGACTGTAGTTTTAAGACAGACTTGAACAAGTGTGAAGCTTTCGTTAAACTTGTTCAATTAAATATGTTGATTTAAGTTTAATTCTCTCAAAAATGAGGAAAGTAGCCATATACTAAAAAGAACAAGGGACGTCAGCACACTGTCTTCACTTGCTCAATAAAGATACTTCAGTTTATAAAATGTTTCAGTCACACACCGAATACCTGAAGAGGATCTTTGACCAAAACATTGTATATATTAAAGTATCCTTATAGAGCAAGTGAAGACAGTGTGCGGGCATCCTTTCTTCTTTTTAGAAAATTTACATTAAAAATTAGGTGTAAACATCTGCAGTGTCTTAACATAATGTTGAGTAGATCAATAAATTATTTTAAGATAAACATATTTAAGATGTATGGAAGGTCTGAGTCAAGTATATGCACATTTTTATGCTATTTTATGCTTTGCTTTTACGCTGCTAATCTGTTCCCTCAATTGATCTTTTGTTTGGATTGTTTATTTTTCAGGGAATGATGAAAAGAAACTTGTCCTGTAAGTATTTGAAAATACTTTTTTATATTTAACCTTTGTTTGCAGTAAGGCTGTTTTTTTCTCTTAATTATCTGAAATGTATTTTGAATGACAGGTTACAGCTGACATTTTGTTATGTTTCTCCTAGGTGAGGAGATCGCTCGACCCAGACGCTCCACTCCCATACCAAGTCCTGCCCCCGAGACGCCAAGGTCTGTGATTACTGACCAATAACAAACCAAATCTTCTTCCTCATCAGTTTATATGTTGATGTCTGCAGCTGTGCTACTCTGTGTTAGCCTCAAATAATGGTGGAGCAGGGACTAAAAATCAACCCTAGCAGGCAGCACATACTTAAAAGAAATACTTTTTGATTGTTTCGTGTCTCCCTTCACAGTGACAGGCTACCGCAGAGCATTCCTACCTTCTTCGGGCTGCCTTCTGAGACCAAATATGCCAGATATGATGGTGTGTACCTTATCAGCAGACATGACTTCACATGCATTTGATAGACAGTTTTCAGAGATGACATTGATTGTTTCGTTGTCATTATCCAATCACAGTGGTCCCTACTGATGTATGGGGAGAATCAAGACCAAGTTCTGAATCAGCTTTGAGCAGAAGTTTCCCAACAGGAGGTGAGCTGTCATGAATGAACCTCACTTTATCTTTGTTGTAATAGGATTTACTGACATGTTGTAATCTGTGTTGCAGCTCCTCCTCCACTTCCTCCAAAAAACATTCCATCAAGAAGTCAACATGGCTACGCTTCGGACTCCACTGGTAAATTTAGCTTTAATAAATGCATTGTGTTCTGTAGATGGTAAGATTTCCTGAGAAATGTGATCTAAGTTCTCACGTTTTTTTGCAGCTTATCTACCCAATGGAAGGGCAGGTCGCAGTTCTGCTCCCATCTACCTGAACGTCCTGTCCCCCGCCTCCTACCGAGGCTCCCCGGCCCCTGACCTGGATGATGTGTTTGGCCCCACGGACAGCCCCCCTACCATTGAGGATGTGGTGTCTCCCAGATGGGTGACTTTCCCTAATGACAGACCTCCACCGCCTGATGAACCCGCCCCACCGCCGCCGCCGGACTCTCCTGCGCCAGACACACCCTCATCCACGCCCTCCACCCCCAGCAGCTCGCCTGGACCGCCACCAGATGAGCCCCCGCCTTCGCCACCACCGTTTTCTCCCGGGTCTCCTCCTCCGTTCAGTCCGCCAGACTCGCCACCTTCCATCGTGCTTGGACCTCCACCTCCGGATGAACCAGCCCCTCCCCTGCCCCCCTACTTCTCCCCCTGTGTTTCGCCTCCACTCTGCCTCGACGACGAGATTGATGAGGAGGTGCTGCAGTTTGCAGAGTATGCTTCTTCCCCTGCCCCTATAAGCCCTGTGCCCCCTCTGCCAGCAGAGCGGAGGTCCCCTCGGGCAGGAGTTATTTCTCCCCTGGTCCTCGGGGTAATGGGGGGAAAGAGGACTCCAGAGGGTGCGTACCTGAGAGATGATCTCCCAGACTGCGTGGGCTCGCCCAGAGAGCTGACACCCAGCTTTAGGGGCACGCCACCTCCTCTTCCTCCAACCACCTACAGGTCTATTATGTCTTCCCCAGGGCCGTATTCAGGCAGCAGTGAGTACTGTGGTCTCTCTCTAAATGTTTGCAATGTCCACATCACAGTGTCTTGTAAGCATTTTTTTATACTCTTTGGTTCGTTTGAAAAAGTGAGAATGATGCTGCAATCAGTACCACCAGAAAATCATGCAAATACTTGAAAATGCTGATTGTCTTCAATGCAGTCTGTTACATTGGACAGGAAACTCTAATTTAGTTTTGTGTGTAGTCCCTCTTTTACACTTTGACTCACCTGATTCACAGACACTGCAGTGTGGACAGAAATCAAACAAAGGCAAACCGAAAAAAGTGTAAGGGTTGTACATTAAAGGTCTGTTAAATGTCTCATGTCCAGCCAGATTTCAATAGATGGAGCATTTACTGGCATCTAGTGGTGTGATTGTAAAATAACAGCCTCCTTATTCAAAATCCTTAGCAGTCATTTCTTGGTGTAGTACAGATAAAAAAATACCTGTTGATGATCAGTCATCATTTCTATTCAAACTGCAGCTGTAGTGAAGATTTGGTTGAATCAGACCCACAACACCACAAAAATTCTTAACAGTGTCAATTGCAGAACCAGACAGACATCCAATCCTATTATTTTTGCTTACTGATAGGTGGCATTGTGTAGTTCATTGTGAAAGGGAAATATGGGAAAATATGACTTCAAACAGAACACTGCTGCCCTGATTGAAGTGTGAGGAGATTTCATTTTGGTCATGAGTAACAGTCCAAGTGAGCTTGTCTGTGCAGTTGCTCACTGAGAATGACATGAGGAGAAATGTTGGAGCTAATGTGATAAAAGTCTCCCTCGCTGTGATCTGAAGGCAGTGCTAACCACAGACACTGGTGTGTGCCACAGGCCCGTCGTCTCCGGCTCGTCCCGCAACGCCACAGTCTCGAGGCAGCCCGGTCCCCCCTCCTCCTCCTCCTCGACCGTCCTCGCGACCAAAGCTGCCCCCAGGGAAACCAATCACAGACCTGGTACAGCTCTCTTGACTTTTTATTCTGATGTTTCAGTAAAGTATGTGACAATTTATAATCAACTCTTCACAGTTCGTCTCATAACTCACTGCACTCTGTTTTCACTGTAATCAAAGTGTGCGTTTTGTGTCTCCAGACTCGGCCGTTCAGTCCACCGGTGTCTGGCAGCCCGCCACCTTTTGCCCCACTGGCCCGGGCAGAGAGCTCTTCCTCCATCTCTTCCGTTACCTCGCAGAGTGCAGCGTCCACTCCGACCTTAGGGAGGGATCTCAACTTGTCCAACACAGGTACGCTACCAGCAAGACTGGTCTCACTCATCTCACTGTGTCCATCATGTCTCCGTCTTGTTGAGCGCTCACCTCACAGTCTTGTCCATGTCCTTGTCTCCATGATTCTCTCCTCCTCATGTCTCTGCTCACTCAGAGGTCTCACAGCCTCTGGTATGGTTTGACCACGGCAGGTTTTATTTAGCTTTTGAAGGTGAGTCGAGCCTCTGTAGTGCCGACCAGTGCATGGACTAAAAGCACCTGCCCTGTTTTTACCTCTTTTGCTCATCCCATCCCATGTCCTACTCACTACAACCTCACCTGCAATCTGAATACTAGATTGTCAATTTTGATTTTCTCTGATTGCTTGTGTTTGTTTAAACTCCCTGATCCCCCGCTGAATATTTGAGCAAATAATAGGGAACAGCCCAGGAGAACTTAATTTTTTTCATTTAAAGGTGCCTTTTATGCGTGTATATGTATGTTTAATTTAGGTTGCTCCAGAGGACCCAGCCCTCTTACCATGGGACCCCAGGACACTCTACCAGTGGCAGCTGCCTTCACAGAAACCATCAATGCCTACTTTAAAGGCGCTGACCCCAGCAAGTAGGGCCACATTTTCTACTCTGGACAGATAATGCAGTAATCAAATTACACAATTTACAATTTTGTCATAAATAGTCATTTTAAGTACTTGTATCATAATGTGGGAATAATGTTTACAGACATTTACAGGAAAAATAACATTAAAAAAAGTTTGTGGTGACTGGGGAGAGATATATACAGTGAATCTGTATTATAAAGAGATTCTGGGAGTTTGGGTTTTTTTTACAGCAAGATCTCTGAGTTCTGCTTCTTCTCTCCCTCTGTCTCAGATGTGTTGTCAAGATCACAGGGGAAATGGTGCTGTCCTTCCCTGCTGGTATAACCAGACATTTTTCCAGCCACCCAACTCAACCCATCCTCACCTTCAGCATCAGCAACTACAACCGACTGGAGCAGGTCCTCCCCAATCCACAGCTGCTCTGCTGGTAGGAAGAAATGTCTGTTATAAACGTCAGTGGCTAAAGAATTGGATGCTGGTCTTTGTTTTGTAATATTAAAGCACATAATGTACAGTATGATTAGAGATTGTCTGAATAAAATATGTACCTTTCATCACTTTAGTGATTCCACAACAGACAGTGTCGACACCAAGGAGTTCTGGGTGAACATGCCAAACTTGATGAGCCATCTAAAGAAAGTGGCTGAACAGAAGCCTCAGGCGACGTACTACAACGTGGATATGATTAAATATCAGGTATCTATCCATCCATCCATCCATCCATCCACCCACCCGTCCATCTATACAGCCTACCAATGAACTAATCTCTTTTTCTGTGTGTCTCAGGTGTCAGCAGAGGGGATCCAGTCCACTCCTCTGAACCTGGCAGTGAGTTGGCGAGGTGACACCATCAACACGGACCTTCGAATAGACTACAAATACAACACAGAGGCGATGGCTGCCCCCATGCCACTACATAACATCCAATTCCTGGTCCCTGTGAATGGAGGCATGGCCAGAGTCCAGGCTATGATCCCACCTGCCTCCTGGTGAGGATTCCTTACATTCAGACCATCTTACAGAAATGCTAAGACCAGTGTGGCACAATTTCCCGCATCTTTCACCAACATAGATGTGAAAATGCTATAATCTTATGTTGATGCTCCTATCTTTTCCTTCACTTAATGCATATCAGGCAGATACATGTCCACTGTAATGTGCTATCGTTTTGTTATGAAGGAATCCAGAGCAGCAGACGATACAGTGGAAGATTTCCAGCCTGTCTCATAGGTCTGAAAATGGAGGCAAGTGTTCATTCTTATCATGTTCATAATCTTGTTGTCAAATTTATCATCCTTTTGACCTTTTTGTCCGCTAGATTTTAACACTGAAACAGTATGTTACAGTATACAACGTTTTCTTTAAGGCCATGTGTGTTTTTTTGTTTTTTTGACACACAGCATTTAAATCTTATTACACTAAATAGCATACTGTAGCAGACATGCAAAAACCTAAATTCTCAACTAAGTGTACTGTATCTGTGTCACACAGGAGTAGGGGCTCTCCTGGGCCGGTTCCAGATAACAGAAGGTCCCTGTAAACCCTCCCAGCTGGCAGTCCAGTTCACCAGTGAGGGGAGCACGCTGTCAGGGTGCGAAATCCAGCTGGTAGGGACCGGCTACCGGCTGTCGCTGGTCAAGAAGAGATTTGCTGCAGGTAAGTTTTAGTTTGTGAACTCCAGGTGACTTTATTTCAAATCAAATCACTGTTTGAATTATTCTACTGAAGTAAAACACACACAGCCAGACACTCAACTGTTGAAAGGCGGAATGACTCTCTGACTTTGACTTGTTTTGCTTCACAGGGAAATATTTGGCGGATAATTAGTGGACCTGTTTGTCAACGAGAATCAATGGCTTTTGACTGTGAAGACTACGGATCCATCCCATGTTTAGTGCATTTTAAACTTGAGATATGACAGAATAACAAAGCATAACACACACATACACACACAGATGATATTTGACTTTATAACATCATATTCAGTAGACTGACTGCTGCTGAGTTTATGCAAGTAAATACAAATCATTCGTTTTGTGCACTTGGAACACTTATGGGCTTACATGGAGTAAAATATAGGGAAACCCCGGTTCTTTGTTCTTGTTTCAACATAATTGTGGATTCATACACTGATCCAGCCTTATTCATTTCAGTTTCTTCTGTCTAACTGGTTGTCTTTGCAAATGCACTGTAAAAGATAATGTGAATAGATTATATAATATTGAAACAATCGTAAACAAGGTGGAAAAGAATGGAAAATGTTGAAAAAAAAACAAAATGTAATATAGGTTTGCTTTGCAGTTTTATTCCAGTAAGTTATAGGTTACATGGTAATATCTGATTTACACTGCCATCTCAAATCAGATTTTTATTTTTCAACCATGTGCGACCGATCTTTATTGTTGTCTAAGCAGAATGAATTGTTCTGCATAGACAACCTTGGATATGGCAGAGCCCATTCTATCAGTCTTATGATTAAAGGTGACTGGTCAGTTCACAGTTCAAAATGACCCGCAGCGCCGGACTAACACTCTGAATCTGAAGGTGCTTTTACATGGGATTATGTCTGTGCCTCAATCCTAAATGCATGACGGAACATTTTGAGCAAAGAAAATGAGTTTTTGCAGGAAAATGAGAAATTATCATCAAGAAAAATTTCTTTTGAGCAAACAAAAATCTATTCAGTGCTCAGTTGATGTATTTGCGTGTTTACTATTATCTTCATAATATCCTCTCACCCAGTCTACTCATTGTCAAGTTTTTCATTTAAAGGTGCAGTGCAGATTTAGAGGCATCTAGCAGAACAGACTTGGAAGAAATGGAATATAATATACATAAGTATATTTTAATTAGTTTATTATCACCTGAAAAATAGTTATGTTTGTGTAACCTTAGAATGAGCTTTTTATATCTACATAGGGAACAGGTCCTCATCCACGGAGGCCACCATTGTTGCAGCAAACAAAGTTAGCAACTAGCTGGTTAGCACAGTGAAGCATTTTGCTGCTACAGAGCAGACTATTTCCCTCAGGAGTTAACAGAGATGAAAGAGAAACAGAGGTGAAAGGAGAGCAAATGTTGGACTTCCATTTGTCAGGTGGACACTGATGCTTATGTTAGTAAATAACATAAATTCACCATATCAATGAAATCAATCCATTTTTAAAAGAACTACATTAATGATTAAATGCCCTGTAATGATAGTTAACTGCTGCTTACCTTGCAGGAGTAAGGTAGACTAAATTACGCAGAATAAAGAAAAACTGTAACAATGTTACAAAACTGTATTAACTAATTATTTACCATGCATTTGTCTGTGTTGTACCTACTTAGCATTATTCCAATGCTTTCCTACCTGCTTTTCCTACCTCATTAGTAACCAACAATTCTACTTGACTGAAACTGTGGCAATGAGAGGTTTTTATTACACATGCAACTAAATTTATTGAGCACAGATTGTATTTGCTCAAATTAAATCATTCTCAATGTGATCATTTCTTTCCAAAATATGTGTATGTTCCTGTGCTCAAAATATTCCATCCTGCAATCTGGACTGAAGCTCATTGATAATGCCATACTTTTATACATGCAGCCTTTACCACTACTTTGATGGCATTTTGCCGTTAACGGGTCACGTGAACAAAGAGAACATGAACAATCCCAAGCGTTACATTACCACTGTGGACACGTGCGATGCCGAGATACATCAGATTTCACACAACAGTGGACTTTAGTGGTATTTTTGGTGGCGTGTGATTGGTCGTAAGCTGCTACTTTCAGTTGAACAATTTATTCTGTTGTGACTGAATTAATGCCTGAAAGAGCCTTAAGATGTTTGATGCATACAGAGCCAGATGTTAGTGCCATATGGTGGTGAAAAGGAGCTTTAACTTTAAGGAGGAATATTGAGGGACCAGAGCTGACGATTGTAGGAGTTGCCTTTAATGCTGCTTGGCCAATTCCTTTGACCATGATCTTTGATAGAGGTCTTGAAAACGATTATTGGGGGGCATCAAAGAGTGAGAAGAAATGTCTATTAAGAAGACAGCACTATTCATGTCCCTTCTGTTATACTTTTCTTCCTTTTCCACTATGTTGAATAAATGTGTTATCATTTTCTAATAGCAATATTTAAGTGTAAAAAGTGTACATAAAAAGCTATGTTTCAAATATTTCTCTGGGCATATGGACGTGTCTGTGATTGTCTCTTGGTTTATTGATGTCAGCACTCATAAGGCATTAGGTTACACGTGACGACACCATTTCATCAATTGTTTTACATGTGGGTTTCTTGTACAGTGCAAAAAAAAAGTGTTACTGTTGATGAATAACTCCAAACGGTGCCGCATGAAATCTGCATTTGTCCATCACCAGTCTTTATCAATGCAATACCACCAATTTATCCATTTCAATAAGGTCATAATGCGTGTGTTACCGTATAATCGTGCTATGAGAGGAGACTTTTTGCCTTCATTTAAACCTCCACTCTCTGTTTTGCTATTGTTAAAACCGTCACAGAAACTCATTGTCAATAAATTTGGCATGTATTCATTAATATTCCCACCCCATGAATCTGCTGTAGGTGTTTGACATTCTCCTGTGTTTGACTTGCACACAAAACAAACGTTAAATTTCATCCATAAAATATTTCATGGCTTCATGTCACAACATTTAAGGTTTGATATGTGTTTGAACATCACATTTTATAGAATGTTTTGACGTGTTGACTCACAGATTGGGTGTAATATTTTATTTAGTTCTTGTTGGGCTTTAGAAAAAAAGAAAAAATAACACACATGGGTCTTTGATTTAATTAAGAATAATACTTCAAACTGTTTCTGTTAACGCTTGTGTTTTTCTTTGCCTTATTTGTGAACATACACAAGTCCTCAATATCAGAGGGTTTCTGTAAGTTTATTTTTTCTACAACTTTTTGGCTGTATTTCTTTCACTGTATTAGACACAGAATATGCAAACATTTCATGTAAATTTCCCATCCAAAGATTTTGAAAGTAAATATATGAAAAAAATCAATATAATGTAATACCTGTTTTACTTGGTAATAAAGAAGAGGAAATATGAGAAAATGATGTCTTTCTCATTTGTTCATCATTCACTTATTCAAAGGTTTTATTTGTCACATACAGGGTTGTACTGTATATGTGTCATGTTTAAATAACTATGTTCCTTATTTTCTACTTCTTACAGTTTAATGTGTTTCCATATAAATAAGATTATGGAATTGCACATTAACTATTAATGCTTTTTAATTAATCATCATGATGTATTACTAAGTTACACAAAACCTCAACTGGGTCGAATATAGCCTAGGAATAGAGAAGGCATAGGGACACATTATTAGGTTAGTTGAAAAGATAAAAAGAGCAATTCTGTCCTCCATGTAAGCTTATAAGGTAAGGGAGCAAGGTCATTCTTGGAATCAGTTAATTCAACATGGACAGCAAATTATATATGACTGAAAGCTCAGGAACAACTACTAAATCGACCTTGTGATGTACTTCTTTTCTCAACTGCTGTTTCCAATGTATGAACTTTGAAACTCAAATGATTAGACTATTTGAAGAAAACAAAATCTTGACACAAGGTCTACTCACTAGCTGTTTTGTAATAATAATAGTGTGATGATAAACTGAAATGTAATAGTGATGACATCCGCCGATGAAGACCTTGAGATGCAGCTGAGGGCTTTGGCAAAACCTTGTTAGTGGACTCTGAGGCTCTTTTTTCAGGTCATGAATAAAGAAAATGAGGAAAATGAAACCAACAACTGATGAATATAAATGATGTATATGTTTTTTTTTTTTTTTAAACTAATGACTGTTTTGTAGCCACACTTTTTACATAGGACCTGCAAGTCTTTAAATATGACTAAAAATGTCCTGACAAGGTAACTGCATTGTAGCTACAGAGCAGTTTAGTCATGGATTTATTAGTTTATTTAGGACACGCGTCACACGTACTGACGTCACCCCTCGCGTTGGAAACCCCACCTACTGCCCTGACGACGGTTGTCATGGCAACATCAAGCTCTCCAGGACGAGCCAAGTTAGTAGTTTGTTCTGTTCGGTTCAAGAGGTCCTGAAATCGGTAAAAACATGTTCAATTTCACTCACGAATAATCCTGTATGTCCCATTTTGACACGATATGTCCTGTAAACCTATTCTCTCATCCAGTGAGCGTTAATCCAAAGAATCATCGATTTACAAACGAGCCAATGCAACGAGGTTAACTTAAAAGCTAAGTGAGCAAAGTTTGATTAATTTTAACGTTATGGTCTGACTATATTCATGTATTTTCACTAATAAGCCAAAATAAGTGAGTGTTGTCCTTTATAGACGGTTTGTTTTTGATACGAGTTATGCTCCAAGCACTATTTGGGCTGAACTACAATATGTTTTGATATTAAATGAGCCACTGACAATATATTTATTGCAGGTTTTTCATCCTGTAAAGACGGGCTAAAGGAGGAGAAGGCTGTCATGTCTGATCAGCTTAAAGATAAATCCCAAAGAAGAGAGAAGAAGACAGGAAAGGCGCCTTCAGAGGGAAGCCATGGAGTCAGAGGCAAAGAAACCACTGGCAGGACAAAGGAGTGAGTTGTCCAAACATCCCAACAATATGAGCTGATATCCACCCTTTATCATTCTTGTTATTCTTTTTCAATCCTGATCTTGTGTTTCAGTTCTATAAGTACTGTGTCGTGCATAGATGAACTAGCACACCATGACGACAATGCACGGATGGTTGTATCAATGGAGAACACCTACCAGATGGGTGAGATAAGCATGACGTGACTATGACAAACACAGCGGCTACAGTTTAATACAACTGATTCAGCCCAGATTCAGTTCATCAAAGTATTTGATGATTTGATCAAATTTAATTGGATTTGATTAATTTCACTACTTCAACCTTACATCAAGGGACTGATTTTAATAACTGCATTTTAAAACTAAAATCCTCACTCTTTCATTAGTGATGGAATCTTAACAAGACTAGAAACATGTCAAAGCAGCAGATATTTTGATGCAATATTAATGACAGATTTGAATCTATCCAAGCTTTTCAATCAATGCACATTGCTCTTTTAGTTCAAATCAATGCATAAAAGTGTTTTCACACCCCTCTTAAATACCAAAGCAGTCATACAAAAAGTCACCTATCCAGTCATGTTATTGTTTTTTTGTTCTTTACCACAGGACCTTACAAACGCTTCCCTGTTCCTGCTGTCACAGACATACTGAAGGATGTTCTCACCAGTTACCTCCAAGAGGAGAAATATGAAGTAGAGTGGTCTCGACAAATGACAAAAACCATAAGTGAGGTAAATAAAAATGGGACACATTCTGTGAAAACTCATTTGTGCAGCACCTTGGTAATATCTCAGGCTTTCTGCTGTATCAAGGTTCATTGTCTGGATTGCCTCCCTCAGGTGATAAGAGCCCGTGTAAAGGATCTCATGATCCCCCGATATAAGATCGTCACCCTGGTTCACATCGGCCAGCTCACAGGACAGAGCATGCAGATCAGCAGCCGTTGTCTTTGGGATGCATCTAACGACACCTTCGCCTCTTACTCCTTCAAGAACAGCTCTCTGCTTGGTGTGGCAACTGTCTACGCTGTTTACTTTGAGTGAAGCACAGACACTACCATGGATGTTAAATACACAGGACTCATTTTTGTCATGCTTTTCTAACTGTTATGAAAAGATTGCTGTTGAACTTTTCTGTATCTATGGTGCACATTTTGCCACACATATAACAAGATAAAACAAGAAACTGTTACCAAAATTCATGGTGTTTTTTTATTTTCTATTTTTTGCTAGCATGGAAAGTGAAATCAAATCACCCTAAACATATTCTGATGGTTATATTTGAAACTAATGAATTGCTGCCTGTGACCGATTGATGATGAACTCCTTGGGATGTTGTCCTCTAGCAGAGCATGGAGAGGTCACTTCTTCGACAGCCTAGTTGACAACACACCAACATTAACGCCTGATTTTGGTCCCGACGATGGTCCATCTCTGACATGTCTGTTGTCTTTAGGAGGTTTGGATCCCTGCTGCCTGCCAAAAGATATTAGCCTTTGTTTAACAGGAGCCAAGGCAATTATTTTGCTATTCTTTTAAAATTACATTAAATAACACCACAAGTGACGATATACTAACCATCTGGCACAGCCTCCTCGTTTCCCATCAGCCTTCTCCACCTAGATCCTCCACAAGTGTATACCACCGCCCGCACAAATGCCCGGCCACACAGCCGCAGTGTGTCTGTATTATCATGTGTCTGAACCTGTGCCACACACCACACGCACAGCACCATCGCCAAGAGAAGTAGGGATTTCATGGAGCTGTCGGATATGAAGCCAGATACAGTGCTGAGATACCTTCGACACAAACACACTCTGTTTTTGATTGTCCTTAAAACATCCTTATCAGCCCTTTTATGTAGAGCCTTCAGCGGTGTCACACCCTATCTGAAGTCTTCCTCAGGTAAATTCTGAGGAAGCAGTGTGTATTATCTTGCATAATGGTCATTTAGTTTCAAACAACATGTCATTCTGGCCATTTGGGATATGTGTGGGAATCCAGGCCATTAGAAGGATCGCTGATTGTCTACATTTTCGTAAATGTTAAAGAGAAGGAATTGCTCTTTTATGTGTAAACTGCAGAGATTTTATTGCCATGGATGTAGCAAATTGTTGCCTAATGGATGGGTTGAGATATCTCTCTCACGACAAACTGATGTGATGGCTTTCTACATAGCAACATAGTGGAGTGTGTGGCCACTATCTTGAACATAAATCAATGATTCTAAGAAAAGACACTTGCATTTACCGGTGCACTTGTTGCCTAATTGAACTGTGTCATGCGATAGAGCTGATCTTGAACTAGTCATTACCGGCCCATTTCAAACATATACAAACATGGGGTTAGTGGTGCTAAACAACCAAAATCCAAAATATAGTTTCTGTTATATATTTCTTCAAATCAAATGCACGTTGCTATACAAAACTGATGACAGTTAAAATATGTAAAACTTGACTCAGTCAGGTCTTTTAGCCCCGTCACTTAAAGCAGTTGATACACTGTAAAATTAGCTTGTTTTCTATAATATCTGGTAACATCCATTACTTATTGCACATAGTGCAGTCCTTCCTCTCTTACATTCTCTGGATTTACACACAGGGTGTTTAACCACCCTGGGTTTTTTCTTTTGGTCACAGTTGAGGCATTACAATAAAAGGGGCCCTAGGGTACTGACACCACTGGCCAGGTCAGTAATCCACCTTTGAAGAATTTTAATGCAGCCGTTTTTTTAAAAAGTTTTTTTTTTAAAATTAAAACCTAAATACACCTTTTTCAATGTATCATTTTGTCTTGTTATAAAAAGTACAGGTGTTATATTAATAACATTAATGGCGTTGTGCATGCTCACTCAGTGACATAAGTTACTGGGACACTTTAGTGTAAGTGAGCCATTGTTAATGTTATTCACCTGTGCCAAAATCAAAAAATGTGTTTTGTGAAATAAGTCTAATAATTAATATGAGACAATGAACAGGATCTGTTTTGATCCAACGCTGTAAGATATTAATCAGTCAAAAATGTTCAATTGTAATTACTTTGTTCATTGTTGTATCTTATGAGTAAAGTTGAATATTTGTCATTACTATAATATTACGGTGTATTCTACTCATAATAACAGATCTGTGTCTCTGCACTGCAACAGAGTACTAAGGCCACAGTGAGAGAAAATATGTGTATGTTTGAGAATATGAGAATAATGTCGCAGGAGAAAAAAGTGGTAATATCAGTTGTAACCACCGGTAGCCTTGTAGTCGACCACTTCCAGTCAATACTTCCAACACTTCTTTATTCTTGTAATACTACGACTTTATTCTCCACACAGTATGGCCTTGATATTCTGTCGTAAGATCTGTATCCATGTTAAAAGTTAAGACTTTAGTTATATACATTATATTCGTTAGAGCACTTGTATTTCACAGTGTATTTCGGAGGCATTATTCACCATCCTTCAGGTGGGCGGGGCTCTACATCCGGGAACTGCCGCTGACCCCTGTCGTGACCCTGCAGGATTGCAAACATGGCGGAGGTAAGAAAGTGAAATAAATATTCGAGAGAAAAAATATTATTTAAAACTGCAAGATAGTAACTCCAGACGAATGTACGCGTAGTTTGTGTATCGAAGCTTTAATACACGACACCTAGAGTGGGTCGTTTGGGTTGCTAGGTAACAGCTGTTTACTGAGATGAACATGTTCTAGTAAACTTCGGCTTTAGCTAACGTTAGCTGCGCTAGCCGCGACGGTTAGCGGTATTACTTCGCGGTTTTGTTTGGGAACATTTAATTATACATATTAACACTTTGAATCAGATTCATACCGGAAGTGTCACAGGAGGAGATATATTCTATGTGTTGTTTTTTGCTCATTATTCTCAGGTAGTTGATAGCAAGCTTAGTTTGGACGCGTTAGCTAAACATATATAAATTGAATTAGCTTGTAACTTGTTATCTAAGTTAGCCAGTTGGACAAATGAACTTAGTAAGCACTCGTACTGTATAGGTAACTGTGGTTGAATGTAGGCGGTAAACAGTGCTGTGCTTCTTCTGGTTTTTCAGCACTGAGCCGCTACTTAAATTTCCCCGCAGGAAGTGGTGTCAGTCTTTGTTTCTTTTCTTGTTGAACTGCACAGTCAAGCTTTCAGGGCAGTGGGTCAGGCGCGCTTTTTTTTGTCAACTTCTGTTTCTCTCCTCAAAGGAAGAGTTCACTGCAATAGTTCAAGTATATACAAAGCTAAACATGTGACATTGTACAAGTTGTGTGATGTTTGGTCCTAACGCTGTTCAGTAACTTCATTTATGTTTATCTTTTCCGTTTTGCAGTCCTCCCTCGGGAATTCGAGCCCAGGTACATACCATTTTTGACCTTTCTGTTGTTGTTTAGGTGCATAACATGACTTTAAAAGTTAATAGCACTCAATGCAGTATGATGCTTAATGAGAACAAAAATTAAATTAAAAAAAAAGTTAGGATTGGGACATGTCATTAACATATTGATTGACAGGTATTTTGAGAGTCTTAACAATGGACAACAATTAAATAGTAATATTTTTAAAGTTCAGTTATGAATAATATTGATGATAATAAGAAATGTTAACAGGAGTTAAGCATATTTTCAATTGGGATCACCTTAGGAATTCAAAAAGTTATTAAAAAAGGTCAAACTAATGGTACCATATCTGTAATTTTATATATTCAGGGACGACATAGTGATTGGACTAGGGCTGCAATAAATCATTATTTTCAATATTGTTTAAAATGCTGATCATTTTCTGTTTTGTCTTGAAGGAGTCTGAAAACAGTGAAAATGCCCACGATAATGTCCTAAACCCAAAGATATTCAGTTTACTACCACATATGACAAAGAAAGGCAGTAAATCAACACATTTTAGCTGAAATCTGTGTTTGTTTTGCTCAAAATTTCCTCTGACATTTAGTAAACAAAGCTGTCATCAAAATAAACAAAGATACTTATGTATACTAAAGAGTAATTTTGCCATATATTTATTTGCAAAGACATCTAAAATGCTTGAGGTTTACTTTTTTAGGAGGTTCAGCAGGTTCTGATGACCATGATTTCGACCCATCAGCAGACATGCTTGTTCACGACTTTGACGATGAACGCACCCTGGAGGAAGAGGAAATGTTGGAGGCAGCAGATGAAACCAATGCTAATGAGATCGAAGATCTTGCACGGGTGAGTTTCAGGCTTGTAGCACTTTTTGTTTTTGTGGTGTATCTTTAATTTAACAGCATTGTCACTTCTCTTTCAACAGGAAGGAGAGATGCCCATTCATGAGCTGCTGAGTCTTTATGGTTATGGGGGTGGTTCACCAGCAGATGAGGATGAAGAAGAGGAGGAAGAACCAGAGGAAGAAGATGAGGAAGAAGATGAGGAAGAAGACCTGGACAATGATGAAAGCAGCAGAAGCACTGGCGAGCTGAAAAGAAATGAGGTATGTTGGTGTTGAGTTCCCTTTGTCTCTAAAAACCAAACAGAATTGATATATTTTGTTGTGTTTCTGCAGTGTTGTGACTTAATGTGTGTGTGTGTTTTCAGGGTGAAGGAGTTAAGAACACATCAGCACAGGGGGATGAAGCCCAGGCAACGCCTGAGGTTCGCACACGTTCAGTCAGGTCCCTTTGCACAGCAGAACTTATTCGTCCCCAGAAACTGAAATACTTTGAAAGTATGTGCCATCTTATGTTGCTGCTTTTTCTTTCTTCTTGTTGCAACGTAACTGTGTGTATATTTCAAAACAATGTCAATAAATTGATGTCACATTGTGTCTCAGCTAATAACGATGCGGAGGAGGAGTCAGATGAAGATGAGGACTATGTTCCATCTGAAGATTGGAAAAAGGTATGTGATAGTTTCATTTGTCAGTGTCACACACACACACACACACACACACACACACACACACACACACACACACACACACACACACACACACACACACACACCTTTGTACAGTAGAGTTATATTTATTCTCCACTTACGAAAACATTTGTCAGAACAAAAACAAGATGGTTGAAAAGGAGCGGACCCGGGACAGAACCCTGTGGCACCCCATGTGGAACGTCAGTTCTTTGTGAGGAGAAGCTTGTAACTGACACCAAGTTACAATCTAATACCAAACCGCCTCTCAATGAGAATGATCAACAGCATTGAAGACTGCACTGAGGCCAATCACAATAATGGAACATTTTATTCCTGTCACAGTTGACTTCGAGATAATTATTAACTTTGATCAGAGCAACTTCAGTGCTGTGCTTTCCTCTGAAACCAGACTGGAACTGATTAAATAAGATACTTTTGTTTAAGTAGTCTGTCAACTGTGTGTTTGTTGTTGGGTTTTTTTCAAGATTTTGTGAAGGAACAGTTAATTGGAAATTTAGAGTGGGCACACAATGCAGTTTTTGAAAATGTCTGGGAAATAACCAGTCTGCAAGGAACTGTTGAAAACAGAAAGTAGGTCAGCTGACAAGCACTTTCAGACAATTTTAAAGAAGCTGGCTGGAATGTGTTCAGTGTGATATGAGATACTTTCTGGGCCATGATGATGACTGTGACACTTGGCATGCAGCACATGTTTACATCTTATTACATATCCTACAATAAGGCTCCAACAGAGTGTGAGGTTCAGTTGGGATGCTGTGACCAGGGAGTCATGCTTTTGTCATCCTCCTTTATCTCTTACATCCGACGAAGAATCTGCCCTCACCTTCTGCTGTAGAGGTGGAATCTTGTGTGTGTTTTAAAGCTGATAATTCTGTATAAAAGGTCCAGGACAATATCATTTTCCAGTTTTCGGCAGTGAAAGAACTCGTTGAAAGACAAGTTGGCTGGTAAATCCACAGTGAGCCCAGAAGCAGTCTGATTGTTGAAAGTATCCCAGGTGACCGAGATTAATCCATCAGAAACACTGAAAATGTGAAATAGGGTCAACTAGACTGAAAAAGGTATTTTTTTTTTAAAAATGTATAAAAAGTGTGTGTTTGAGTGAAAAAGCTTATCAAGTGTCTGCTCTGTCTCTGTCAATTCATATTTTTGATTTGGTTACACCTCAGTCTTAACTGTGTGTTTATTTCCAAAAGGAAATTATGGTGGGATCCATGTATCAGGCAGAAACACCTGTCGGCCTATGTAAATATAAAGATAATGAAAAAGGTAAGCTGGCTCATGAGTATTTAGGTTGTTTAACTTTACATCCTATCTAGATCCAAATAAAACAAAGTTGATATAGTGGACAAAATGTTATAATCTTGTTGCCCTTTTCTTGTGAATTTGCTCTGTAGTTTATGAAAATGACGACCAGCTGTTGTGGAACCCAGAGTGTCTTCCTGAAGGCAAAGTGGTGGAGTTCTTGACAGAAGCATCGAGGCGAACAGGAGAGGAGAAGGGAGTAGATGCAATCCCAGAGGGATCTCATATCAAAGACAATGAACAGGTAAGAGTACTACATCTGCAGCTAGTATTAAAAGATGAGACTGGCTGTAATTTTACATTTTCTCCCATGAAATGACCAAAACCAACAATTAATGTGTCCTAAAAGTGATGTGAAGATCCCCTAAGTCATAACAATCATATTAAATATTTCAGTCAATTAACAGCCCTAAAATAAACCTATCAATTAATTGACAAAATCAAGGGGAGGTTAATTAGTAGTGATTGGTTGTTGCAGACAGACAGACATCCATGGCCCCCACAAAATGAATCCTACTGACTTTTCCTCTAGTGGCAACAAGACATGACATTTTTGGCTTTTAGTGTCTCCATAACATTTCATTATTTCAGTTACTAATAGATCCCCATGGACTTCGTCTCACATATAAATTGTTGACATAATCAGTGAAATATCTACCAGATGGCACAAAATATGACAGAAACATTCAAGTTGCCCAGAGAGAATCCTTAATGACTTTAGTGACTCCTGACCTTTCATCTGCCACCACCAGCACATTTACACTTCAGTTTATCCAACATTTTAGGAGTGTTACACTATCACAGAGACTCGAGTGTGGCTTTAGACTTACTTTAGTTTGATGACATTACATCATCAGTAGGAGCAAACAGTTTGGTGCTGTGTGACACACAGGACAGGGAAGTTTAAAAGTACCGAGTGTGTTTTAGTATTAGGAATTGTTGATGGTAATAAAGATATTACACCAGCCTCATCCTTTAAAATAAGAGAGACAAGATCATGTATAACATGTGTACAGCTTTTCACATGTCTAATGAAAACTTGTTCTACTTATATCTCTGTAGGCATTGTATGAACTTGTGAAATGTGACTTTGACACAGAGGAAGCTTTAAGAAGACTTCGGTTTAATGTAAAAGCAGCCAGAGGTAAGCATTGTCTACCTTAATGTTCTCCACAGTTTTTTGTAATTTTTTTGTCTTGTATTTCAGGGAACTAAGAACTGTACAAAAATAAATAAAGTATAGAAATGTTGATGCATCAAGATGCGTCAGTAAATATTTTATCATCACATTGTAGCCCTCTGAATCTTAGTCAAATCGCGAGGTGTTTCGAGGTTTCCACTTCTACTCTGCTTATTTTCTGGAAAGACCTGAAGTGTTAATGTGTTATGTGAATTATCTTGTCTGCAGAGGAGTTATCTGTCTGGACTGAAGAGGAATGTAGAAATTTTGAACAAGGACTAAAAGCCTATGGGAAAGATTTTCACTTAATACAGGCCAACAAGGTAAGACAAGTGCGTGAAAACTTCATGATTTAACATTTGTGATGAAATACAATATATTCACTGCACTGAAATAATTTGATAAGCATGCCATTAATTTGACATTTATGTTGATGTGTTTGTTTTGCGGCTGTTGGATGCAAAACAGTTGAAATCGGCTCGATTTGAACCATGTTGCATTTTGAGACAAATTACATTTCTTTGTGTTTTGAGTACTGTCTGTTTAGACACCTGAACTATCATTTGATTTGTCTCTTTCTTTGTTTTGTTCTGAATCTGTCTCTTCAGACAATGGTAATAATTGCTATTTCATGTCTGCTGAATTAAATCTTTCAGGTGAGAACTAGGTCTGTAGGAGAATGTGTGGCCTTTTATTACATGTGGAAGAAGTCTGAGCGTTATGATTTCTTTGCACAGCAAACCAGACTTGGGAAAAGGAAATACAACCTTCACCCTGGTGTCACGTAAGTTAAAAAAAAACAAAAAACAGTACATTGCTTATATACATGTTGTAAATTATTAAAATGAAATGATTCAGTTTTGTATGTTTCTAAATAAGTGTCAGTGCAGTGCTCATTAATATTATGACTCAGTGTTTCCCTGTTTCAGATTGTTGTTTTTTATTTTGATAGATGGTGATTCAAATCTCTCTTCAAAGCGCCTAAACATGATAATAATGAATACTTAGTGTTAGCTTAATTATATACAGACACATGCTGTATTCAGTCTTGGGTGTCTTAATGATAATTTCAAAATATTTTTAAATACACTGGAAAGCCACAAGTGCAAACATGAAAATAGAACTACCACTAAAGTTGTCCATCCAAACTCAGTGTAGCTGCAGTTTTGTCGCAATTCCACAAAAACAGCTGACAGTTGTTGCGCTCTGCTGTATTTCAGAGACTACATGGACCGGTTGCTGGATGAGACGGAGAGCGCAACATCCAGCAGGGCAGCGTCGCCTCCTCCCACCACCTCCAGCAGCAGCGCCAGCCACTCTGAGAGGGAAGACAGCAGCAGTCAGAACGGTGAGCTGATAAATACAATATTCATACATACATATACACACACAAAGGACGGAGGCGGCTGTGGCTCAGGATGTAGAGCGGGTTTAACTTCCCCCTCCTCCTGTCCATATGTTGAAGTGTCCTTGAGACACTGTGGCTAACGGTGCGGCTCCATCACCATTTGTATGTGTGTTTGTGTGTGTGGATCAGGCAAAAAAAATTGGGAAGTGCTTTGTCCCCTAAGGTAGAAAAGTGCTATGTAAGTGCAGTCCATTTACCATTTATGTGCTGGAATCAGTTGCCTGGCAACCAGCGGAGAAGTTACTACTCCCAGACAAGAATTAAGCTAACCAGCTGCTGGATGTAGCTTCAAACTAACGGACAGAATTCAGAGTGGTATCGATTTTGTTGTGTAACTCAACAAGAAAGTGAATAAGTGTATTTCACAAAATGTCAAACTATTAATTTAAACTATTCTTTGTCTCAGATGACTCACACTTCCTCTTTCTTCGTCAGGTATTGCAGGCCACAATTCCAGCCACCCAGCAGAAGGCGTTCAGTTACCTCCAGCAAACCAAGTCAAACCTGAGCCAGTTCAGTCCAACGGTCCCTCTCATCCGTCAGTGGAAGCTCCTCCTACCATTTCAGACAACAACTCCAATGGCTGCAGCCAGCCCAGTGCACCAAACCACGACCGAAATGGTTCACTGGAGCCGCCCATGGACCACAGAGACACTGCGGTGGCACACGACAGGCCGGCCAAGAGGTGCAGGATGGAGGCAGAGCCGGTGGCTCAGAGTGAGTTGGAACCCTCCAGAACACAGGAGAACTAAAAGCCTCTTGAGCTTGGCGAACTTGACTAATAGACGCTGATTTGGAGTAGAAACAAAAAAGTTGCCCCTTCCCCACTTATGGGCAAGGGGAGCAGAGGAGGAGGAAGATGAGCCCCTCTCAGCCCTCAAGTGTAGTATCTCCTGAGAGAAAGGACTCAATGACTCACTCTCTGATAAGGTCAAAGGTCACTGAAAATCACACCTTGAAGAACACAGCCAACCAAACTGCAGCTGATCCTCCAGGAGGGGCAATGGTTGCCCAGCAGCCCCCCTGCCCCCTCCTCCAACCCATCCATGTAGTGACTGCCTGCAAAGCTCATCCCAAAGTATCACAGCTCCATCAAGTCCTACTAAACACCTTCTACCATCACCTTTATTCCCTTTTTGGAGACTGACAAATTTTTGCCAAGAATCTGTTTTTTTTCTATTTGTACTCAAAGAAAATAAATTCCCTGTAATATTTTTTTACACAAGAGATATTTATATTTTTTAACAAAAAAAAAAGAAAAGTCTATGGTGGGTGTTTGCTGTTCAAGCCATTTGAACATTTGCTGAAACTGGGGACATGTTTTAAACGATTATGTGCTGAAGTTGTCAAAAAGAGGCAAAGTAGGCAAACACAAAATAAGTGAGCCGGTGCTGTCACCGGTTCGCTTTAGTTGCACTTTGATTGTATGTTTCTCATCGTTATTGATAAGGAGTGGTGATGAAACCCAGCAGAATAACATTTTTCACTCCTTCACCTCTGAACCTGCTCTGGCCTCTGTCACGGCTGTCTGTTTGACTCTGATAAATAAACCAATGGGTTTCTCCCCCCGCAGGTTTGTTTGTGTAAAGCAGCTGACATCAGTGATGTCCTGTATTATAACTCATCACGTAGATCGCTGTATTTTTGGATTTTCATAGTCAGTGCTTTGCTCAACGCTTTGTTTTTACTAGACAGAACGTCCGTGATTTTTAATGTAAAGTTTGTATAGATTTCTTACCTTGAGCAGTTGGTACATTTTTTTTTATAACCGTCTGTTCATCTCTGTTCTTTCTGGTCTTCCTTGTAGGCTGTGCTTTTTGTTGAGAAACTTATTTCCGCCTATGTTGGTCTGACATGTATGTTATAAAAGTAGCCATTCCTTTTTTTTCCTCCCTCAGTTTGGCAGCACTTCCCATTCCTAACATGACCCTGCTCTTTTTGAAATGTTTGCTGCAGAGAAGCATCTTTTTGTACATCATAATTTAATGTGCAGCTTGCCTTTGGTTGAAAAACTGCTTGTTCAAAGCTCTTAGTTTCAGCCAACATGTACTGTCTTTTCTCCAAGTGGCTTCAGAGCAGTGGATTTCCAGCAGGTAAACAGGCCAGGTTGACATGAGCGTGTAACCTGAAGGCCTTTAACCATTTTGGTACAGTAGCTGTTCAGCTTAAGTGTTTTTCTTTGTATTCCAGCTTTGAATTTACATTCACAAATTAAGACAAGTTTGTCTCAAAAGACGATCCATTTAGTCTTTTTTTTCTTTCTTTATTGATAATGTCTGTTTTTTTTCTCTGTAAATTACATGAATAAAAATGAAGTGTATTCCAAGACTGGCTATGAATGGAATAACATTGGCTATATTTAATAAATGTATTAATGAATATAAGTTGTTGTATTTTGAGTTTCCAGACTGCGTAGACATGAATACAGCAAAAAGCAACACTTTACAAAGCAATACATTTAATAGATTTCTCTTCTAAAATGCTCATGACTTAGAATTCAGTCAGAGAAATTAATTATAAAAAAATTAAGGCACTTGATTACAGATATAAAAATTGACAATTGAGTCATCAGAAAACAACATTCAGTGATTGTACTGAAAACTGATGACAAAATAGAAAAATGTAATTGATGTAAAACATTACCAGGATGGCTTAAACCCATCCAACCACATACACTGCATGTGTGTCTATATATAAACAATATAAAATACATTGTGGATGTAGGTCTTCAGTGTTACAGTGGGTCTCTGGTTTACGCCTTTTCTGTAAAATGAAAAGATGTCAGAAAATGAAAGCACGTTGGTTCATGAACACACAGAATATTCTACACATTAAAAATGTTTTATGATTGTTATTACTTTATAATGTTCTTACTTGTTTGTTCCTGTGTGAAGGTGATATATGAGTACACCAGGCTGCCAGCAATGCTGCGGGAAACAAATGTGACAAAATCTAGTCCCAAACTGGAAATAAGAGATCTTACGAGAGGGTTGATACCACTCGCATATATATGTCTGTAAGCTTAGCATGTGAAGAAGGAGCTAGCACCTCTAAAACTCATAATTAACATCTTATATCTTGATTATTTAATCCAAGTGTAAAAACATTTGGTGGCATTATGTGGGGTTGTGTTCTATTTCTTGGCAGAAGCAGTTTCAGCTGGTTTAAAGGAAAATGCTCAGAGCCAAGTAACAGTCCTGGACGTAAGGTAAAACCACAACATGCTGTTTTTACACTTTGTTTTTTGTGCAAATTAAACAAAGAAAATGGAACATGTTAATTATCAAGCTTTAGAGATGCATTTTGTTACCCCCAGACGGAACTAAGCTAGCTGATTCCTCCTGTGTCCAGTAACTGTTCTAACTTTCGGCATAAAAAAGAAAAAACATATTTCCTAAAGTGTCTGTCTTACCTTATGTTTAGACCTATAAAGTTAGTCCAGGTGAATATGTAGTCTCCACCAAACACCATTCCAATGTAGGTCACGAGAATATTCTGCAGGAATCACAGACGAGGTCACTGCACACATCTGCACTTGTGAAACAGCAAATAAATGGCAGAACCAACTTTAAATGACATACCTTGATGCAGCCCACAATGGTGGTGGTGAGTGCCGAGTTGTACTGTGTGCACAGCATGATGGAGTACATCAGAATGAAGCTGTGCAAGAGTTTGAGGAAGAATTAGGCGAGAGCAGCAGATATTATCTATTAACAAATGATGGGAAGAGATGTTAGTTTACCCCATGACACAGGAGAGGACAAACTGCACAACAAACAGCTGATCAGACCATCCATCATACTCCAAACCCTGCACACAGACAATGGAGAGTCTCAGCAACTAACTCCATTTATCGAACACTAAACTATAAATACATTTGTCTTCAAGAAACTCCCTTACCATTTGCAAGTCTCCTGTGTAGTAAGCATACACCACAGTAGGTAAAGTCATGATCAAAGCATTGTAGTAGAGAAGTCCATATTTACCCAGATCCTGTGAGGACAGTAGCACACTTTCAAACATAATGTGCAAAAGAAGCATCACACTGAGGTCGTGATTAGAGGCTCTGCTCACCTTAGAGTCTAGTTTCTGCTTCATATAGGCCCCGCTGGCTGCTGTCAGGACATTGTTCAGCATTATGAATATGTATCCTACAAGATCGAACGTTAAATCAGCACTGCAAAACACAGATCATGCAAAAGAGTGAAATACAAGCTCACACACACTGCTTGGGAAAAGGGGTATGTATGTTTTTGTGTATGACTCCATCTCACCTGGCAGCAATGAAAGCACCAAAGATCATAGTAAACACTGTGATCTTAACTGACGTAGAGAAAGTCTTTCTGCAGAGAAGAAATTTGATGTCAGTTATCAACATGAATAATTTTCAGGTGAACACACATTCACATTAAATTGCTGCAGAGGAAATGAAAAGCTACACTTACTTCAATAAGATTCCCTCAAACATCATGGTAAGTAAAATACTGAACCTCCTCAGGACTGTAAACATGGGTAAACTAGATGAGGAGAAAACACTGTTATATTTTGCTGCTTCATATTAAGTAAATTATGTTTTATATCATATAACGATATGCCAGTTAATAGATAACAAGCTCTAACTTGAGTCGTTGTGTCCCAAACAGTCCTGTTATCTGATTCCCAACATAGAGGAGAGGCAGCGGGAACATCTGGAAATATAAATACACAGCGCTTTGAAGCCAGAGTGTAGTTTTGATCTTTAATATGACACTCGCCTCTGCTTATTATCATCTATTTTAGTGCGAGTCTAATTCATAATCTATCTTGTGGCTCACCTTCCGTGGTATACTCAGATCCATATCCGGAAACGAGATAACGCCCAACATCTTTCCAGTCCTCAGAACTAAAATGGTTGCCAGCATCTGCAAAGTTGTTGAAGCAGAGAGACACAGTACGACACGGCCTGTCTGAGTCAAGAGGAGGTTATTGATGAATAAGCTTCAGAATCTTTAGACAAACTTACTTGGCCAATTCCAACACATGTTGATGACGGAAATCTGCAATACATGTAGACAATGTTATGAATGAGGAAAAATACTGACAAAGCAAAGACTGAACTGATACATCATTAAAAACAGTAGAATACTAATGGCCTAAAATAAATCTCTACTGTGTCATCATGCAAGACAGCTGCTTCTCTGCTGCAGGTCAACCTCTGGTTCACTGCCCATCCAGGGCAGCGGCTGCCGTCAAGGACAACACTGTCCTCTGTGATATTACTGGGGAAAATCATCACATGAGGAGGAGTTCACATTCTGCAATCACACACCTATTACACACCTGATTTATATATTTCTTAGACTAAATTTGATTGTTTCAGAAATGCTGAATATGTTTAAATAATATCTTGGACCAGAACATCATGTAAAGAGTGAAAAACACTAAGTAAATACATTTCTGTACCTAAGTACATTTTTGAGGTACTTGCACTTTAACTGAGTACTAGGGTATATACATATATATTTCCATAGTGGGCAAATCCTGTACTCTACTGCATAACATTTAAACTTACTAACATTACAAATTATAATCTTAGAGATTTTATAGGGAACATATAAAATATGATGCAGTTACAGATTAATATGCAACACTATATAAATAGTGACCTCCACCCCCCCAAGACATTAAAATGCTGCTTACAAATTAATACATCAGTAATAATAATTCAATTTCATGATCATTTTCATTTCTGACAGCAGTTTGTCTCGTGTATAACAAATTAAGTTTTACTTTTGAAATCTCTTAGTTTATATTTTGGTGATAATACGCACTTTTGTCATTGTCCATTCTATTTTCGCAACTTTTACTTAAAGGTGTACTATGCAGGATTTTATGGTTGCTGTTTGTAAACACAACATTTAAAGACTGGCCGGTCATCTCTGGCCCACCAGAGAGAGAGAGAGAGAGAGAGAAAGAGAGAGAGAGAGAGAGAGAGAGAGAAAGAGGAGCGGTGGTCTCGTGAGCAAGTGAATGAAGAGAGGGAGCAGTGGTAATGAGAAGAAAGCTGTGAATCAGATAAATAAAACGGTATTTTAAAATTGTATCATAGTGGTTACATTCTTAAGCACAAATAGACATGCTCACACCTCCATACAACCCTATGAGAAGGTACAGCATTGCTAGATTTAGTGTAAATGCAGAGCTTCATCCTGCTGGCTATCAATTCAAGGGATGATAATATATCAATGCTGTGTTCACAGCATGTTTATGCTGTCTCAAAGTTGACCCCAGTCAAAAACAACAACAACAAAACATTAACCCTTACATACTGTTCATATTCTGGCCCTTCAGTATGGAGGGGGCCATTTTTGAATTATTTCTATGGATTTTATTGAAAGTGAAAGATGCGACATTTTTGAATGAAAAATTAATTAAATAAATATAAATACTTTTTTCGCCATTGTGCAGACAGCTTGACAGTCATGCAAAAACACATGGCTGAAAAGCTAACTAAACACATGTGACATTTTGTGCTTTTTATGTCAGGTTTGGTGTTCTTGGGGGCCAAAATGAAACTGTTGTTGAAGTGTATATGCACTCTCTCTGCCCCAAACAGAGGATGAACTAAATCTACCTAAAAGCAGAAGAATATCCTTCTCCCTTCATTTAAACGACCACCACGTCCTTCACAGAGCAGCCTTCTAAACTCCTGTTTGCACTTTGCACCTTTACCTGTAGCTGGTGAGAACGCTTTTGTTGACGACGACAATGAGAAATGAACTAACTCCGTAAAAAGCAGCAGCCAGCAGCTTCAGAAACACGGTGGAGCTTTCAGCAGATGTGTCCCCTTCAGGTGACAACTTTCTGTCGCTGACACCGCGTCGACGTTTGTGGAGCTCTGCCATCATTTAGGAAAAGACTGACGTAAAGACGGAAGACTCCGACACATCCTACGCATGCGTACAATAGTTCGTCCCAGCTGGTTAACGTTTGTCTAAGAAAACGGAAGTTACATTTCGAGGAATAACCGTGTTAGCTGGCACTTAGTTGGCTAAAGCATCCTTATTTGACTGAAAAAAATAATAATAAAGCGCTCATTATATAAACTGTGACTGAACCCCGCTACTTTAAATTAGAAATAAAATAAATATTTAATACCTTTGAGTTTTTGCCGTCTGTCAGTGTTCATCTCTGACGTAAGAGGTTACGCTAACCGTTACATCTTCGATAAAAAAAAGTGCTCCTTTCTCCATGGTAACCCTATATTTGTGAAACTTGAAGGATTTATACGCGTTTCAAGACATTTCAACCCAAACTATGAACTTTTCTAGTGATTTTTGTACTTGAATCTAACCAAAATCTTACCACCTTGTCCCACCACAGGTCTTAACAGTAGTGTGTAACAGGTTAACTGTATATATAACTGCAAATCCATGGTTACCTTCCAGACTAACATACAGAGTTATGGTTTACAATCTCAACATATTACTGACGAAATAAGTGTAAGACTTATATGTGTAAATATGTACACTTACACCCAATATACATGAATCCCTGAATTAATTAAACAATGTCAGTCGATTTAAGTCTCAAATGTGCTACTTTATTAGGTACAGTTGGCTACAACTAATATAGCTACCAAGTTACATCATCAGCCCTGCAGTAAATCTTACATTCATTAAGTTTATGTTGTGTTTTTGTTGAAACTGGAAGTGTTGACTCCAGGCTGCAGGTTGTGGTGTTTTTGTTACTGTCTAATATTTATTTAAAGGAGGGGTAGACAGTAGTAATAACAACATTTTTTTAGTATCAAAAAGCACAACCTAGTTTTAGCTAATTGTACCCAATAAAGTGGCAACTGAGTCCCACTCAAGTCTACAGAGTAGCACTGAAATACACCACAACCTCCCTAACATTACAATTAATGATGAGTCCACAGCACGTTTGTTTACACCTTTAAAATCACAGTATTGATTTTAAAACAACCCAACAGCCATTGGCAGAGTACATGTAACACCTCTAAAGCAAATTTATTAGAACAGGGATGTTTGCAGAGAACATTTTACCGTCATGTGGCTCAAACAGTCCTACAAGAAAGCTGCTCCAGCCGTCTGTATCAGTGCATCGCCAGCAAGTCTTTGCAGAGCACAGCATGTAAAGCTTTAAATTCACTCCGTCATTATACGGTACGACCCCGCCCGCCCACCCACCCCGAACCAATGTGAAATATACCCGCTTCATTAAAATAAAATGCTCACTGGAAAATGCTGACACAGGTGGCTGAAAGCACCAATAGTTTACATTACATTCTGTAGCTCATGATTGTTCCACGATGACAGCAGACATTTCTTTCAGACAAATTATGCATTGGTGCTGCTGCACTGACAAAATAAAATAAAATAAAATAAAAAACCCAGCAATTATGGTTTACAGAAGGGAAAGGGAATGGATGGGAGGGTCTTCAGAGGATTGGTGCTGATAAAACCAAGTGCTTTGAGATCTGAAAGACATTACAGATACTCTTAAGAGCAAGATATGTCAACGGTCTATTCTCACCTAGATTTCAACAATCACTTCTCAAAAGACAGTATCAACTACTTCAGGCGAGAAATGCAGGTCTACCGTCTGAGACTGGCGAGGAATACTTAAATTCTAAGTAATTAGCTGTCAAAAAACAAACAAAATAACATTCAACCCACACACTTCGCTGCACTCATACTCTCACGAACACGCATACTTAACAAAAAATACAATATTTGCTTAGTGGTCCTGAAGTTACAAGTAGTATAGTCTGTATGACCTATGAGGACCAGCCTAAAGATATACATTGGGCCCTGGGACACCCTGAAAACACAGGAAGCACATCTGGATCAGGGGGATACAAAGCATTACTAACCACTGGTCCACCAAAAAAAAGGCAAGCTATCAAAAAAGGAAAAAAAAAAAGAGAGGCATTTTACTTTCACTGCACGACAAGCAGAAAAATACCAAGCTTTTAGTAGGAAGTCACTTCGCCTGGTTACCCGTCCTGACTTTGTGCCTCGCAAAAGGGATGGGTAGTCAGGATCAGAGTAATTACACTTTAAATGCATGTTAAGCCATACTTCAGATAACTATTACAAGTTTCCTATGTAGTGTAGTGCTACCACATCAGTGTGTATTACTGGGAGGGGGAGGGGGTGGGCACTCCAGTAGAAAGTCTTTTCTAATATGACCTCATAATACTGAGCTAAAGTCATGAGGAAAGAGCACAAAAGCTTCAGGGGAAGAGATACAACACACTTCAACCTAATCGCAGAAATGCATAAATTCTAGCAGCACAAAAAACAAAAAACAAAAACAATGAAGTATGCATAATCTCTGAAAAAAAGAAGAAAGTATGAAAACATCCCTGCTTTCATGTTCCTAAATACAAAACTTCAGTGTAACAAGAGGTCCTTTTTTCGCCTTTTTTTTTGTCTTTTGTTCTCCTTTAAAACAGGTAAAATTTTAGTCCTCTGGTGGTGTGAGTGGTATGGGATGACAGTCTTTTTTTTGTCATTAAAATCTTTTTTTTTTTTTCTCTGTTTTCTTATATACTTGAAGATGTGGTAAGCATGCAAGCCTCGTAGAGGGGGGGGCCCCGGAAGGGCTGATGGGTGGGCTGGTGGTGGAAAAGGAGCCTTTAGGCCAGAGCTGGGAAGGCCTCAGGATCATCCACATTGGGGACTGACACTCCACTAGCCTGGTGGGAGAAACACAAAAGAAGGAGGACACGGTTAAGAGTGCCTAAAGAGGAGAAATGGGATTTTTTTTTTAGTAAATCCACCACATGTTAGACACCATTGTCACTTTTGGGGACATTACATTTTCCTGGAAACTTACTCTAACCTTAACCAATGACCCAAAAATCAGCTTTTTTACCCTATTTGGGACATGGATTTCAACAAGCCATTCCTAATACTGGTCTGCGGTCTTAAATGTGTCCCCAAATGTAGCCTATGACAGACCACACACACACACACACGCACTCCCTGCATTGGTACTGGTGCGCCTATTTATAAATTTTCATTCAATTAAAATGAAAAATCCTAAAAAAAATACCCATTCCTATTTTCTAATATTTCACAGATAAAACTTCTAAGCACCATCACTACAGAGAGCCTCCTGTCTGATATGAGGCCACAGTGTGTGTGTTTTGGATGGCGGAGCATGTGGTCATTAGTCTGTTGAAACAGCGTCTGTGTTCAGCAGCACGTTTTCTAAGTTGGTGCTTTTAGGCTTAGGCCTTGTTCACACTCAGTGAACTCAATCTTTTGTGAGCACAATAAAACCTTTGTTGCTGGCAGTGACAACAGCTTTTATTGTTACCTTTTCGGAACGTCCTCCCCCGCGTGCTGGCCTGCTGCCTCCCCCGCCGCCGCGGCCTCCCCTGCCTCCGCGAGCGCCCCCACGCCCGCGGCCGGGGCGGCCCAGGTCTCCGAAGTTGATCTCCAGCTGAGATGTTATGTCGTTGGCTGGTTTGCGGAAATGGTGGTCACTGGACTCGTCAGCGGGGCCCTGCTGAGAGGAGGAGATGATGATGATGATGATGATGATGATGATGATGATGATGACGTATGCTATAGTTTGACTGCTCTCTGTATTTTTTTTTTTTTAAGACTAATGAAGTCATTCTTTATTTCCTCCAGAACCACCCACATTCAACATACATTTTATTCTCTGTATTTTAAGGAGCATTACACCGATCACCATTTTATAGAGGTAAGTCAATACAGATTGTTAAAAGTGAATGTTTTCATGGAGTGTGTGAACTGCAGGTACCTTGTACAAAGCTGGTGGTTCTACTTCCGTCTCTGGGGCGTCAATCAAAGCACCGACAGGCCTCTGAAACACACGGATGAGAAGGTCACATTAGCTGCAGAGAAAGACAAAGTGGCCTCCAAAGCAACCTACAGGCAAGCGTGTGTGCCCAGCACCGAGTGCACATGATGATTTTCTATTACGCTACATTAAATAAGATGAGAAACAAACAGAGGAAGGTCAGTTTTTAAAATGTTTTTTTAAAAATAGCAATAGCACAATAACTTAAAGTCTATATCAGCAAAAAAAAGCAAACGTTTAATGGTTCAATGTTCTCAGATGTGAGAATTTGCCACTTTTCTTGGTCTTACACGTTATACTAGGTCACACAGAAAAACAGGCCCAGGTGATGTACATTACAGTACATTTAATATTTCTGGGTTTTACACCGATTCATCAATAATGAAAATAATTGTTCGAACACACATGGTATCAGTCCATATGTTTGCATGTTTCCTGACTACATGCTTCCTGTTTTCTTGTTTTTTCACTTTGTGCTAGAAAATTCAAACTCGCATTTAACCTCTAAATCATTAATATGCTTCAAATTTTAAAAAAGCTACACAGTGAAAGTGTGGGGTTCATTATATTTGTCTGGTTAAAATGATTTTTTGAAACAGTTGTAAATACATAACAGTGACGTGTATGTGATGGAGCTGAAAATGAGGCTGCGCAGAGCCGCCTTAGCATCAGTTAAACATGTCTGTTCTGAGGGTTCAGCAGAACCAGACAACGATCGGTCCTCCCATACTTACATCTTCACTCTTGGACTTGTGCAGCACGTATCCTTTCTTCCACTGGCTGTCGGTTCCTTCGTTGGGCTTACGGATGTTGAACTCCACCTTGGTGCGTTCCTTGTCCTGCATGGCCTTCCACTCGTCCAGGGTCATCTCTTTGGGGCCTTCGTTTTTCACTTCTTCCACCTCGTTCTCCCTGGAAAACCAGCATACGACAATGTAGGAACTTAAACCTGAAAACCGACAATCCTCTTAGCTCTATACAGTTGACGATGTTTATCCCGTTTGTGCTAAAGCTTTTCTAACCACTGACGCCAAATCAGGGTCGGCTACATTAGGAGTTAAAAGAAAGATCAAGTTATTTGAATGATAAACTAAAGTCACCATCTATTCAACACAGAAAACACTTGCACAACTTCTAGCTTCATTAGAAGTCTTTAGTTACATCAGACGACATGTGTTGGACATGTCCAACAATAAATTAACAATAACAAAGCCTTCAATAGTAAATAACCAATAACATTATCAAATCAATATAAAACATGTTAATCCACAACAGACAGTCAGTCTGACTGGTTTCATATTAAATAATCTGTTTCAGCAGCTTATTGCAACAGACGCACAAACACTGTCTCTCTAACTGTATCAGCCCATTTACTGTCACTGCTAAATGCATTTACACTCAAAGCAGAGGAGTGTTATACAATATAGTACACAGTTCATCACTTTTGTATTGATTGTGTTGGAAGCGTGTTGCTTTCTGCTGTCTGACATTAACCGAGCAGCTGCTTCTGGTAAAAAAGGCTAGTTTAGTGTTAGCATGCCTCTCAGATAGCTAATGTGAACATCTGCAAAGCTACTCCGCGAATTTCCAAAACTTTACGCTTCAGATTTCATCAACAACAACAAAGTGAGCAAATCTTATTATACATCCATGGAGCAGATGGAGGCACGCTACCAGTTTGGATGCGTTTGGTTTAACAACTGGTGTGGCCCTTAAGGGTGGTCACCAATCACACTTTATTTATTAAAGAGTAAGAAGCTCCATGTAATGGTACAACAGTATACTAGATACTTGAGAAAATCTACATAACATTTTCTGACACTGCACATCCCTCGTCTTTTGCATTATTAGTTAATGTTTCTAATCGGTTAAATTATTAACAGCAATTTAACTGACAATCCATGAATCATTGACATCCTTATTTGTGATGGAAATACTAAAGCAGAAATGCTTGTTTATGAGCTAGAACAACTTGTTACTATCTGGATGTTTTTTCCACTTGTCGTGTGTGTGAGGATATGTTGGCCTCTTAGAAGTCCTGCATCAGTGACTGCAGAGTCAATGAACATGAGTGTGAAAGACGAGAAGTGGCCTCTGGTGTCTGTATACAGACTGAATCAAGGTGGAATCGATCCTCAAGTGTCTTACACAAATATTTGCGCCAGTGTTTGTACATTATAACCACAAGAAAACATCACGGTGAGCTGCTAACAACAGTTTACTGGAACTTTTAAAAAAAAGGTGAAATCTCTTTATGGCTCATCCAAACATCACCTGAAACTTGAATTTGTGATGGGAAATGAATACTCACTTGTTCTCAGAACCGGCAGGTGCGTTTTCCTCTCCCTCTGGGGTCGTCTCAGGAGCTGGAGTCTGTTCAGCCTCACTGGAAACACACACACATAACAGGCATGTCAACCCATTTTTTACTTTTTGTGAACTGTGCACTTTTGATATAAAGCTGTCATTAATTTGGTGATTTAACATAGAAAAACCCAGGAAGATAAGATAACCAGATCTGTATTTTTTTCTCGCTGCATCAGTGTATCATCATTAAAACTGGCGCACTTGTTTTAATACAAAAAGAGAGAGTCCAAGTATATACACACACACACACATACACAGCAAGAAAAGTGTGTAGACGTATCAGATGTGCATTATTATCTGGCAGACAGTATGGCTCAGATAAACATGCCACGTGTCTGTTCTTGAACACTCACCTCACTTCATCCTTCACGTTGCCCCAGTTGTGTGATCCGCTACCGCTGCGCTTCTCCTCACTTTTCTGATTGCTGGAACAAACAAAGAACAACACACACACACTGATGAATGAAGTCTGAAAATAGTTACTGCCTACCACTAAGAGGCATTCTCTACCACCAATAACCCTTGACATGAAGTCTGTAGTCAAAAATAGATTAGAGCACATAACGTTGGAGGAAAAAAAACAAAAACAAGAATCTGCTGATCGTAATCTGAGAATTGAGAAACATTTTTTCTTGTGATGTTATTTGGGCTAAATGTGTTTCTGGGAATATGTGCCGTTATTCAATGTGGCGTAAAAAAGAAAAGTGAAATAAATCTTGTGTAAGTGAAACAAAAGGAAGAGAGGAAAATACTGCATGTTCAAATAAATAAGCAGAAGTCTTTCCACCAGTGTTTAAGAACTGCGCCAAACACATTTGCTGTTTACAGTGTCACCTGATCCTGGAAACTTGGAGAAATTACATACCGCCGGGAAGTATTTTTCAATACTAAATAACAAAAGACTGAATAAGTAAATCATTTCTATTTATGGATTCACTGGTCTGTCGAGGTCCAAGTTCAGGACTGACTCACGATTTGTCATTGCCGCTGTGTCTGTCAAAGTCACGTTTCCCACGGGAGTCAAAGCCTTCTCCTCGGCCCATACCCCGACCTCTTCCACCACGCACACCCCGGCCGCCACCACGCCCTCTTGGGGGCCTGTCTCCAGAAGGCCTGATGGACACAAACACATGAACTCATTACAAAATAATAATAATAAAAAAAAGCATAACCACAATCTTATCAGAAGACTGATCAGCTCTAATCATCTATCCAAGCTCACGTGACAAGTGTATATGCTCTTAATATCAGAGGTTATAAACATAGATGTAAAAAAGAGCTTCAAAATCTACAGCTGGCTGAAATATGATGAGGTTAAGTGGGCTACGATTACATCAATAGCTGCAAACACTTCATCTACACACACACACACACACACACACACACACACGCTGATCTTGTGAACGCACCAGACTGCCTTAGGCTTGATGTTAAATATGCTCTCCATTACTCATCACAGCCACTCACTTCTCTACAGAGAACTCTCCACCTCCCTCAGGCTTGTCCTCAGCGGGCTTCTCAAAGCGGCGCTCTCGAGGAGGTCTCCGGTCCGGCCTCTTGTCTCCGGGTCGCCCCTCACCCTGCCCACCCTGATGCTGGGAACCAGGCTGACCCTGCTGGTCTGGCCGCCGGCCCACCCTCCTGATGCCTGTCAATGAAAACAGCACGTTCATAAATGGGTCAGCTCTGTTTAATGTTTTAACTGCTTGCTTTTTTTATGTGTCTGTTTACACATCAACACTTCACTTTTTTTTTTTTTTTTTTTTTTAACAACATGCACGTGCAGTAAACATGTCAGCTGTCGTGTGAGGTGTTTATTTACGCTCGTGATGCCGTGTGTCACCTCTCCTGTCTGCAGCTCTGACAGCACAAAGCACTTTCACTTACTGCAATTATTAACACTAATGGCTAACCGCGGGCCTCTCTTTCATTAACTCAGCTCTGTTGTTATTACATTCGTTTAGGATGAGTTAACTTGGGGGGGGAAGACACCTTCCACTCAGAGGAGACTCCATAAATACAAACAATGAGCCGTCTGTCTAGTTTTACCAGTGCGCAGGTGAATATGTTGCGCATTTGCTGCTGCTGGCGGAGCTGCGCAGCCAGTGCACGAAGCATCAGCCTGCAGCCAGTAACAACACTGATGCTGCTGCTGCTGGGAACCATTTCTGCGACACAAGCTCACCAGTTTGCAGTTTGCAGTCGCAGTTATCCTCTGACAGGGGACAGCTTTTCTTCACTAACCTCAGCCTGAGAGGAATGCTGTTTCTGTCCTCTAATAATAATAATAATAACAGCAGGACAGGGTCCATGTTGACCTCAGACCCAGCAGCAGCTAGCAGGAGCTGTGCACATGACAGTTGACAGAAAAACACCACAAAAAAAAAAAAAGAAACATGCAGGGCACATGAAGGAGAGAGAGGAGGATGCAAATGTTTACCTTCTTTCTTCAGGGGGACCGGAGCCTGACTCTCCTCCTTCTTGTCGAGCAGCGGGTTCTTCCTGTCCTTCTGTGACTCCTTCTTCGGCTGCTTGGCTGCTTGAGCGGCGGTCTTGGTGGCCCCGGCGGCGGCGGCCCCCTCCTTCTTCTTGTTTTCTGCAGCTTTCAGGATCTCAAACGGGTCGGACTCATCGTCTAATAACTGGTCGAACCGGTTGGTCACGACGCAGCCGAAGCCTTCTTGCAGGTGTCCGGGCATGATGGCGCCCCTTCAGCGGGATTCACCTCCGATTCTACGAGGCTTGATGCGAACAATTCGCGGGATGCTGCCACAAGATGGCTGGGAGAGCTGCCCCTTCTCTTCCGGTGCGAGCACCATCCGGGACACCGTGCAGCGCGCACCAATCTGAACACGCGCCCGCCTGCAATGTTTTTATTTACATTATGTAAGGATGTGCTCTCATGTCCTCTTACAATAATCCGGGTTGTCATATCTGAGAGGACGTCACATGCAAAGGGAAGCTATCAATGGGCTGTTAATGTGGCTCCTATTAGAAAAACTGCTTCTTCTCCATCATGCTGCAACAAAACCCACCATTGAAGGACAATAACATGAAAAATATGCATGCATGTCATTATATAAACATCCCATGTTGTGTTGATACGAGTGCTTGACAAAATGAAAAAAATCTATATAATTTATGAGGTAGATACAATTACTGTTGTTAAAACTCACTGTCACTCTGTAAATGCAGCTGCTGATGCAAAGATTAAGTGGGATTTGTCAGTTTATAAAAAGCAGCAAATGGTGTGGTTTATGGCCAGCGGGGGCATGCTGAGTAACAGCTGGTGGAAACATATCTGACAAGTCGGCCCTCTGCAGAGTCAGCTCCTCAGCACACTGAGAGCTGTCACACAGACACTTCTGTATGGAAGCTGAGGCTTGTCTTTGATTTAAGAACAAGTGATCCATGTATCATTTTCAGCTTAGTGCTTTTGGAGGAGATCACTGCAATGCAATCACATAGTAAAGTGTAATACAAGCGTCTATTAAAGCGAGCCAAGCTTGGACATTTGCCCGAATAAGAGTTTGATTTCTCTGCTTTATATTTGTGCATTGTATCTGAACAATAATTTAGATGCTTAGATATCTGCTGAGTCCTGTTATGTTTCTCATTAAACATACAATATATTTTTTTAAACATACGTCACCCTGTATGCTAAGATCCTCAATTTGGACACGGAAAAACTCCACAAAAGACCTTTAACAGGAAGAAAAAAATGGGAAAAACCTCAGGACAGATCCCTCTACCAGGATGGACAGACATGCAGCAGGTGCCATATGTACAGTAGAAGTTTCAGTAGTAGAAATACAGGATCAACGAAAAATAATTGAATGTATAGCACAAAAAATGAAGTAAATATTAAGTGTAATAAATCAAAGAGTTTTAGTCTGTAAAAGTCTTTAAAGTGAAGACCATGGAACAGACTCTCCAAGAGTCTCCTCTTGAAGAGGAAGATAGGAAAGGTGGTGTTAAGTTCATGTAGTGGAAAAGAGCTATAAAAAAACAACAACCCTCCTTTGTACCATGGAAATCTGTAAAGAGGAAAAACTACATGCACACAAGAGGCAAAACTTAACTCATGACACCCAGTGCAGCAGTGAGGCTCATTGACAACAACAGAGGTCTACAGCACAGATGAATAAGAATAATATAAGGCTTTGAATATCACACAAAGAAATGTATCAAAAAGATGGACTTTGGCACTAAAAAGACATTCACTCATTTGACTAATTTGGACTGAAGCCTTATTAGCTTCAAACAAACTTTTAAATACATTTTTGCACAAAATTAGGATTGTGGATCATTTACACTGAAAGCACATTAGGATGGGATCTGTTAAAGGGAAACTTTGGACACTATTTGCCCATCATTTTGTGTCTAAGTGACTGATGGAGACAACACTTTTTGTCTTTCGCTCGAAAACATTCGCTTGAGCTGGTCTGTAATTATGTCTAACCGAGTCTCACTCAAGGAGAAGTCTCAATCTGAACTCTTGCAACAGTTGAGTTGTTGAAATCATCTCATATTTATCCATGGCAGGGTTTGAGAGAGGAATGCCGACTGCAGTGCTCTCACTCAGTGCTGGACAAATTTCAAAAATTGTGGTGCTCATTAGTCACATAAACAGAAAAAAATGGGAAATTAGGGTCCAGCTTGAAAGATGCCAAAGTCTCCCTTTAACACTGAGAATACAGAGAAAAACCTCAAAGAGAGGTGGCAAAAAGGCAAATAACTTGCAAATTAGTCTGGCAGCTGTTGCATGCTTGTCAAATTTGGCAAGCAAAACACTTGCTGTGCTGCAGCAGTGTTTCATATGAGCATATCAGTAAGATAAAGCTTGTGAATAAACAGATTGTGAAAGAAGGAAGTACTATTTTGAACATCACCGATCTAAAGCTAAAGTTATTACAGCCCTCAACAGATGTTTCATGTATTTTAACTGGCAGGATAACTGTGCACCATAATGCATGATTTGTGGTGAAAGGAGCCTCAGATGACAGCTGGAGGTCAGTGGGTGGCTGCAGGACACCAGACCATAAACAAACAGCTACTTAAAGGTTGTAAGATAAGAAGCCTGCTGCGGAAGAAACATGATATATTGCTATCAGGTGAAGACAAGGCTGACAGCGGTATTTAGATTACAGCAAGAAAGCAGCAACAGAAGAGACTGCTGCTACTTAGCTCACATGCATTTGATGATCCCAACATTATGGCTTGTAAAAATGTCAAAAATGAAGTTGTGATTCAATAATAATCATAATTCTATTTATTATTACTATGCTACAGATGTATACAGTATGCATAAGTTTTGATGTCTGCATATGTTTATAATCAGTTGGTGGGGAAACGTGGGGAAATAATATTTCATAAATGTAGTAATTTGTTTTACATTCACCCAATTAATTAGGTAGCCTATTTCTCATTGAGTAATTTGTCACATGTTGATGAGCTAGCCAATCAGTGACCCTGCTGTTGGTGATCATGTCTCCCAGAAAAATGTGAGAGTGATTCAATGTTTACCTTTTATTTATTCCACATAAATAACTGAAATATATTTGTGATTATCTTACTTCAATTCAAAATTCAATATTTGTACATATAGCCACATTGCATGAATATGTAATGTAATTCTACCCACAGGGGGCACTAAATAGAAAATATAACATCATATTTCTAGTCTCGTTGTCTATAATGAAATAAGACTTGGTACAAAGGTTGTCCATAAGAATATACATGACATATGGAAGCATGGCACCAGTATCCCCACCTTGTGGCCATTAATAAAACACCACCATACTACTTAGAAAACGCCATAGTATCTCTTAAATGTAATATTCCATAGTAAATTCAGCAATGTTGTACAGATAGGAATGCCCAAAAAGTGTGTGTTGATAAAATTTCAACATTTAAAAAAATGCTGCTGGAGATCAGCTTGCAGCAGCAGGTCTCTACAGTAGTAGAGCACATGTCTGCCTGAGTGGTGGAGTATGATTTTTCACCCATCTTCATCCAGTAAAACAATAGTTGAGCTCCTTTTTGCCTTGATTGGTGGCATGTCTGCCATGATAATGATTTGGTGTCATCTGACCACAACCTCAAACAAAATAAGCTACAATTGAACAATCTGCATGTGATGTGAGTAGTTAGAAAAGAGCTGCTTTTTCTGAAAGATCACACACACACCCACACAGGTGTTTTCAATTATTCAGGCTAATTAGACATTTTGAAGTTTGAAAGTTGGCTGAGTTATGCTGAGGTCACCAAAATGTATTTAAAAGAGATAAGAACTATGCTGCTTTCAAATAACTGGTAATATTACATTTTTGACTTGAGGTGTAGGTGGTACTGTATGTTTAGAGCTCAAAATCAAAGTCTCATTGTTCCCTTTTCATGAAAAAGGTTAATAATATGTTTTCTGTACATCAATGTCATGCTAGGAACAAAGAAAGCATTTATTAAAAGAAACTGCAACAGTTCAACTTACATATTCAAATCATTGGCTGTTTTCACAGCAGAAATTTGACTTGTCATGGTAGGAAAAGGAGAAGTGTAACGATGTCTTTCTATTCAAGCTTCACAATAAGTCATGATAATGTGACAGTGATAGAGCATACATAATACAGGAGTCTGAAACCAAGGACACTAAATGGAATTCAGTCACTATGAATTGTATTATTTATCTGTGCTTTCCCTACTGTCAGAAATGTCCTCCATGAAACAAAGGCCCATTGGTCATTGAAAGCAGAAGCCCACTTGAGAGCACCAATTAACTGACTAAAACATGTTTGCAGAAGTTTGTAGGTACTTCAACACAAAGAGTAAAGGCAATGTAGAAGTTATTTTGAAGTTGTTTGAATGTTGCAGCTTATGTGTGAAGGTTGATATTCAGCATGTCTTACAGCTGTTAAAAAGATAATTTGAGAATAGTGTCTCATCAATAAATGACTGAGATTCACAAATATAAGAATCATATAAAAAGATCAATAGCAGCACAATTATAATCAATTTACATATAAATACATCTTTGAAATTAGACATGAAAGTATAAGAACAAACCTCGTCCCTTTTCTATTATCACAAAAATGGTTTCTTGTAGTGTTTCTCTGTAAATTGATGCTGATTTTAATATTATTGTGGTAACCAAGTAGCTTTGGGAACAGACTTGGCTGTGCTCCTGCAGCTAACAAAATGACTGATGACATGAAACAGATCAAAGCCGTGGTAGAAGTATGGTTGTGCAAACCCATATTTCAACAGCATTACTTGCAAGCATGAAATAACAAAGAGCACTGTTGATGTTTCTTATCACAAAGTGCACACTGTCCATTTCCAAATAGTAAACTCTCTACTCTACCATTCAGTTACTGTCCATGAGTTTCCTTATCAGCGTTTCTTTCAGTCAGTTTCCTTCTGACCCCTTTTTCAAGTTCAAGAAGTTTCTCATAAAGCACCTCTGACATGCCATCGTCAACGTCCATCTGAAACAGGAATATAAACAGAAAATAATCTTTAGTAACAGATCACACACATTTCTCTATTTTTTCCTGCTTGGCACTCTTATGTTTTGCTGCAATGTACTCTAGTTACTCACCTGTCGAGGCTGAGTATAGTTTGTCCCAAGTCCTGATGTTAAACTGTGATACTTTGCCCTCGGATCCAGAGATTCTGGCTTTTGAAGGAACAGCCAGTGCTGTGAGAGGCCAGAGCAGGAATTCATGTTTATAACTCATTCACTGTAGAAAATATAAATCCTTAAATACTGTTTTCTTTTAATATCAGCACAGTTTGACGCCACATACCAAAGCCTCTGCTCCGTTGTGTGGTGTGAGTGTGAATGTGTTGGTAAAGATTCGGATCTGTTCAACACAAGAAAAAAAAACAACACACGAGACTGTTAGTAGCTCCAGGCAAACGAAACGAGGAATATGTGCATTTCACATAGATAAATAGATCGGACACAAAGAAAGTAAAAATTAACTTACCAGAAACATGATGGGCATGATGAGAGTCCAGAAAAAGGAGGGGAGGATACCGTAGGTTAGATTGGTCATCACCAGCCCGGGACATACAACAGAGGAGAAAAGCCCCTGACAAAAAGAGAAGAGGAAGATGTATACAAAAGTTAGTTAACTGAACTCATTGGGTGTGCAACTTGATATGTTCATGTTGTGTTTACAGCTTGTTTTTCGTTGCCCCAGAGGAAAATGTAGAAAATATTAGAGAGCATGACTCATATCATATTTGCCATATTTCCACTCCCTGTTAACTGGTTTGGACTAACTCTTTATAGGACAATCTGTGCAATTAGAGGTGGATAGGTCAAGAGTTCACACTGTTTCCTGTTTTTTTATCTAAATGTCCATGATCATGTGAGATTGTTCAAGGAGCTGGAATCTTTCAATGTGGCTAGACATCAATTTGATGTTTGCAGTGACAGTCATTACTGTACCAATACAAACCTGGCTGTTCTTGTGTCTGTTGAGCGCCAGACTGAGCAGGTCTGAAGCGTACTTGGAGGAGCTGTAAGGTTCTGTGCCGTGTGTGTGCTGGATGTCGTCCATGCTAAAGGCAGAGCGGCGGGCGTTACTCGAGGAGGTCCACACTATTCTTGACGTGTGACTTGGCTGACACAGAAGAGGCTCCAGCTCCTTAATCTAGACCACAGAGACAAAAACATCAGGCCCACAGACAGAGTAAACTACATCAGGTGAAGTAGAGGAGTGCCAGATACTAGAGCAATTAAATACAACATCACAGCTGTGAGTATTTCATCTACTCTGTGGCATGTAGATGCCCATCCAATAAAAGAAAAGACATCATACGTCTTAATAGCTTCCTTATTATATTCTACATACAATGCACTGATACAAGTGTTTTACAATAATGAATGGATTGAAGTGTGAGTTTTGAATCTATTTGATAAAGCATCTTGATTTTCCAGTTAAATAATTCACTTCATTAATCAAATAAGATATCATTTTTGGTTATTAACAGTTAATCAATTGAACTTCCATCAATTTCCATTTACTGCTTATAACAATTTATTGTGTCTATGTATTTATACTGTGTCAGCCAACTTCTCCATTTCTGAAAAATCTGTCTATATTCAATATGCACAAACTATATGCATCGGCATACCATACAATATACAATATGTTGCTACAACATATAAGGACTATATTATGTCAGATTATGGCCTTTGTTAACATCCTTTAGATTTAAATTCATGTAGGTGAGCGGTCTGGTGTACCAGTAGAAAATGACCAAAGAGGTTGGTGGCAAAAACCTCCTGCAGGCCATCTGAGTTGAGGCGGTCCTGTTGAGTTAAGAGACCCTCTGCTGTTGCAAACATGTTGATGACATTCCTGCAGAGAAGGTAAAAAAGGTAAAGCATTACATAACAGCATGGATAATCATTAACAAGTTGTACTGATATGCCACCACAGCTTTATGGCAATATGAAATAAATCAAATCAAAACAAATGAAGTGATGAGCAGAGTTTTACCTGGAAAACAGGCCTTTGAATAAGGCTTTGATATCCACTTGTGGATTAGGCATAATTCCCGCATTAAGATACAGAAAGTCTATTCTGCTGTACCTGTACAAAAAAAACATAAGTGTACATATATATTCATAGTTGACATTTTAGTTGCTGAAACCACAGAGTGAAGAAAACAAGGAGCTTTAAAAGCTGTATATCTTACCTGGACTGGACTTCCTGCGCAGCAGTGAGCACTGACTGCACAGAGCCCACATCAAGGTGCACTACGTCCACACGGGCATCAGGGTGAGAGGTCAGAAGGGTGGAGCGGGCAGCATGGGCCCGCTGCATGTTTCTGCAGGCCAGACAAAGCCGGAGATGGCTGTCCACAGTAAGCAGCCTGTCACACAAGGCCAGGCCAATGCCGCTGCAGACAGAGACAGATGACCATCACACATTTCTCAGACGAAACCAATGATCATAAAACAGATTGAGTAAATCCACTGCTAATCACAGAGGACTATGTTGGAGTAACAGCATTGTAAAATAGATAATATATTTTAAAATAGTTTGCTCTTGTAAATTATATTTCTTTTGATCCATAAAGCTCAGATAAGTGTGTGGACGCAGCATGGTGCACATGGGTATGTCCTGTTATCAAATACTTTTGAAAGAGGTATTTATGAGTTTCCTTTGAGCCCTAAGCTACATTTACTTGTCAGTAAGTTTTTTTCCTATAATATTCAGGAAACATACTGACTTTGATAAGATGACTTTCATTCACATCTTTCTTGAAAAGTAATCCCACAGAGGATTCCCTGACACAATAACTATTTGTTTCAAAGTGAAAAGCACTAGCACACAGGAACATTTCCACATTTAATGTTATGCTCCTTCACTTTCTGGTCAACATTTAATTGGGACGATCACTCTCATGTCTGTGAGGTACACTAAGTAGCTGGAGCCTGGAAGTGATTAGCATAGCTTAGAAATGACTGAAATGAATGGGAAAAAGCTGGTCTGGCTCTCTTCAAAGTAAAAAAGATACTCCCTCCATCACCTCTAAAGCTAACCGATGAACACATTTATTTAACTCATACGTAAACATTATTTTTAGGTAGGTATGTTTTCTTAATGTGGATATGTCAGTTGTTTGTATATGTATAAAACTCTTTCTGTAAGCTGTAAACATATCCTCCTGCCCAATATGCAACATCATGCCATAACCTGATAGACAGTGAATGATTTGGACACACACAGCACACAAATACGTGCATAAGATATATACTGTAAATATAAGTACCAGTCTTTAAGTAGTGCTAATGTTTCTATTTATATATTTTTTGTGCTGTCCAAATATTTGTTGCTTTGTCAACATTGTTCTTGAAACTCTCATGCCTGTAAAGTCAATTGAATTAGACTGAATTGAATAGTTCAAAGAAGTACACTGTGCTGAGATAAATGTTACTTTATATACTTTGACGCAGACACAAAAACGTTTAAATGAATTAAAAAAAAAAATCAATCACGGTCAGTTTATCACAGATTTATAAGCAGGAGCTCTTAAAGCCTGCTCTCCTTCTGTAGCTACATTTCAGTGTTTATAGCCGAGCTGGAGGCGCTTCTTCGTACTATGTAACAAAGTGAATGTCTAATTATCTTTATTTATTAATCTTACCTGTTGGCGCCGGTCACAATGACAATTCTCTCCATGTCGGAATGTTCACAGCAGCTCTGTGTGAGAAGAAACTGGTTTAGAGAGCCGACTGACCGGCGACAGACAGCCCTATGGTCCGATCCCGGTAGAGACACAGCAGCCTATACACAACCAGGTACGTGGTGCGATTGGATGTCAGCAAACAGCCGGCCAATCAGCTTCAACTACGGAGACGAAAGAGGCCCAAAAGAGCACAGCGCTTGAAAATGTCGCTGCAATCATTTCCCCAGCTTGCGTCTACAAGGCAACAAAGTCCAATGAAAAACGACAAACAATAGTGCTTATTCATATTTATTTATTTACAAGAATCTTTGGTTTAACCGCTATTAAATACTTTGCTACTCTTCAACAATATACAGTTCATTCATTTCTGCAAAAGGACATAAACATGTTTATAAAACATGTCAGTGAGCTGCTGCAGAATTTAAAAAAACACATTCTCATCCAGAAAACAGTTATTATCATATCACAAGTAATGCTGAACAAACTTAAAATAAAGTCACACAACTGTATTGACATTCTCTAATAAATGTGCAATAGAATTAGGTATATGTATGGAAAAGACATTTTAAAAAATATTCACAATTGCGTTTTAAAACCTAGACTTACCATGGAGTAGCCTACTCTATAAATAGACATAGCATAGGAAATAAAAAAGACATTAATAAATACTCAGAGATGTGAGAATAGTGCCCATTTGCATATCTACAAAGTAAGGCCATGTTCAATTGCATGCCTTCTCATCATATCTTATTATTTACAGCACCATTTTGGTAAGCAAGCATAAAACAAATGGAAAACCGTCAATTGGTTGAATCAGTAAAATCCTGACTGAAACGAGCAAAGGTGACAGTGCAAGACAGAGTGAAATTATGCGTCCCATCTGCTACGCCAGGCTCTCCATCAGCCGACTGTGTATTTCCTGGAAGCTCGGCCTCTGCTTGGCGTTTCTCCTCCAGCAGCTCAGCATCAGATCGTTGTACACTCTATCAGGACAACAGGGAGGCTTTGGCAAGTAGACCTGGGAATATGGGGTAAAATTATCCAATGGCTTAGTGTTAAAAGTGCTATGAGTTGCATTTTTTTTAAAACTTAAAACTAAGCAGATTTGTGAAACATTTCCTGTAAATCAGGATCTGTGATATGCAGACATAGAGAAGATATAGTATGTATCATCACTATAAAGAGATCATACCTATAAGGATTGGTGGTCTAAACCTGCTGGATGCTCACCTGCTTGCCCTGGTCCCTGAAGAACTCGCCTGTGTTTTCAATGACCTGCTCGTCAGATAGCTGGGAATAGGGCTGCTTCTTACACAGAGTCAGAATCTCCCACAGAGTCACACCAAATGCCCACACGTCACTGGCCATGGTGAATTTACCCTGGAAATCAGATAAGAGACGTGTTAGGTGGAGCTGTGAGGTTGCCTATATTAATTTACCATAAGTAGTTTGCCTGAATAGACCTTTCTCACAGGAGACATTTTGACATGTCACAGCAGGGAAAGCACAGGTGTAAATAATAAAACGAATGAAGTATGAAATCCATTTAGCTGCTTCAGTTTCAGGGTGCTGGTAATGTTGCATAGTGACTCACTGTCACGCAGTCTCATGACTTGCTGGAGCAGTAAATAGCTCTTAAAAGCCGTATGGGGAACCTCTAGCCTTTTAATACGTTTTTCTCATCACAGGGCACCAATTTCAAAACTAATTGCGCATTTCTACTACATGGGTGACCTAGTTTTAAGAAATCATCATATTTACAGTGGAGTTTCCCTTGAAATAGAACAGTCAGTGTTTTAATTAATGTATTTATTTTAATTGAACATCATACAGACAGTCAGCAGTTAAACAGGAGATGTGCATTCTTGTGCAATTCAAAATGTCATGGTGCAAAATATAACTATATGTAAAGTGAATGAAAATGTAAAAAACAACATAAAATAAATCAAAATAATAAATAAAGTAATATTTAACCCTTATGGCATAAAACATAATACAGATCATATTCAAAAATGATAAGTAACAACATAACTAGTTAATTGGGGGACACAGAAAAATAATTGTACATAAAACCACAATGTATGTACACTTTTTTGTATAAGTATCCATCAACCAGAAAAAACAAAACGATTAAGAGAATCTTGCCTTATGTATGTTGAATTTCACCAATTACAAATATAAGATTCATTATGTAACACAGATTTGTTATTATATTCAAATTTAATAACTCAATAACCAGTTAATGATGTTAATGGTAACACCTGTGCTTTTCATGTCAAAATGTCTGTTGTGAAAAAAAGTCTATCTAGCAGAGTCCGGACACTTCCCCTTAGACCTGGGAGGAGGTGTAATGAGGTAAAATAAGTGCTTTAATGCCTGATTATCATGCTCCTCCTGACTCATTAACCTTAACTGATTAAAGTCTAATGTTACATTTAAACAGTACACAGCCAGTTCTTCTACATCAGCATGTTTTTAATCTTAAAAAACAAAGCTAGACTAATGTGTTACTGACAGACAACATAAACCTTCTTTACATTACTCACCAGTAGGATGCTCTCCCATGACATCCAGCGAATGGGAAGGACGGCTCGGCCCTGGATCCGGTAGTAGTCCCCGCGGTACAGGTTGCGACTCATGCCAAAATCTGCAATCTTTATGGTGTAGTTCTTACCCACCAAGCAGTTACGGGTGGCCAGATCACGATGTACAAAGTTGAGAGAGGACAAGTACTTCATACCTGATGCAATCTGCACGGCCATGCCAATCAATTTACTGTAGCTAAAGAACAAAAGAAATGGAATATATATTATGTGTTAATATGTATTGTATGCGTTATACCCCTCATAATCATTGCAATTAAGCTGAACCTACCTGACCATACTCTTATCCTGTTTATCCTCTTGCCCTGTCTTGTCTTCATCGGCAGCCTCCTTTAGCCTGAGATTACAGAGGAACTGGTTGAGGTCTCCGTTTTCCATGTACTCAGTGATCATACACAGAGGGTCTGTGTCCACACACACCGCCAGCAGACGGACAATGTTGGGGTCCCTCAGACGAGACATGATTCGGATCTCCTTCAGGAAGTCATTCCTTCAGCAGAGCGGAGACAAACAACTTTAATTCACTGACTGATTGATGAATGAATAATCAGGACCATGCAGCTGGAGACAGATGTGTAGATATTCTGCGTGTTTGATGGCAAATGATGAGGAAAATATTGCCTTTTTGAGAGAGAGTCAATACACACAATAAGAGATTGTACAAACAAAAGGAAGTTACCAGTAGCTTTTACCTTGCATTCTTGTTGGCATCTTCTCGCAGTGTTTTAACAGCAACCAGCAGTGGTGACTCATTGTTTCCCTCTATAGACAAATCTTCTTCCAAGAAGTCCTGCATGCCCTCTGCCTCACACAAGTGCACCTGTTTAAAAAAGCACTTAGTCAGTCCATCATCCACTTGGCACCACTTAAACCCATCTGTTTAGCTGCGATAGCTGTGTTGCCTATTTGCCAGCATTTACTGTATAGTTGCTGCATTTCACACTTCAGCATACAACAACATCTACAGTATCATTCAATCATTAAAAATGGGAACTAAGAAAAGTTACATTAATGTTGGAAAACAGAGAACAGTCAAATGAATCTGATAATCATCTCCAAGAATACTTCAAAAATCTCAGGGCAGTGCCAACAAACATCAGAACTGTAAAACTGAGTGTACTTCTCCAAACTGGCCCTCTCCCAGTTTCTCCTTGAAGGTGAGCTTGTTTCTGGGGAATTCTCTCATGGATGAATCGGTGCCTGCAAAGAGATTCATGTTGACAGCCGTGATGGAGTAGGTGCTGCTGTCTGAGGACTCCTGCAGGCTGATGATGTCCGCCTCTGCATAGTGGGGGGCACTGTCTGAGCCACCAGCCGCAAGGGCTCTGCAGGAGGTGCTAGGTCCTGATGTGGAAGACACACACAAATGCTCACATGCAACAGCAGCAGCCATAGCAGACTTCTATGCTCTTCACTGCTTTATTATGCTTTCTGTCGTCTTACCAAGCTGTTCTGTGGACTGAGCAAACTCGGGTAGTTTCCGGATGAGGCGTGAAGGCTCCTGGTAGTCGGAGCAAAGGGGGAAGATTCTCTCATAGGTGGAGTTGGTGGTGGAGCTGCTTTCAGTGGATAGAGAAGAGTGGAGGAAGGAGAAGGCCTGGGTCTGGACTGCAAGACGAGCTGTGAGTTCATCATCTAGCAAGCGACGGGATGCCTAAGAAGGTGAGTGTGTGGTATAGATACAAATCACAACAATAGTCATCTCAAGGCACTTTACACATAGAGCAGGTCTAAAACGTATTCTTTAAGTTTAATTTAAAGAGACCCAACATTCCCACATGAGCAAGCACTTGGCAACAGTGTCAAGGAAAAACTCCCTTTTAACAGGAAGAAACCTTGGGCAGAACCAGACTCAAAGTGGGCGGCCTCGACCGGTTGGGGTTGGGGGGGGGGGGGTACATGTTTATAAGTCATCAAATACAAATGGGAAATCTCTTGGCACCTTCTCAAGCATCTTCTGCCAAACTTGACGCCACAGGATGATCACTATGATAGCTGACAGGATGGCAATGATAGCCACCAAGCAGCCAATCAGGATCCTGGTATTGCTGTCATCCACTTTATGAGTAGGATCATCACCTAATTAAGATGAGATGAGAATTGGGAGTTGGGAATTAAGATGGGTTTGATTTAATGCATCACTGCTCAATTTCTTATCACACCCCAAATTAATTACATTCTTATTGTGTAAAGTCCCTCATGGATCATTGGTAGAACAGTAAGAAAAGCCAGACTTTTTAATGATTAGTAATATTGAACTGTATCAGCAGGGGGCACTGTTTAATCAGAAAACATTTGAAGCTAAGCCACCTTTTTGAACTGTGATAATACCTGCATTTTTCAACTGAAATAAATCATCACACATATTGTAGATGTAAGATTTATTACACCAATTCAAAACAAATTAAGGCAAATGATAAATTAATGATTCTCTAAATATATAATTATATTTATAATTGACTGCAGATTATACTAACCCCACATTTTATTCAAGTGGCCATACACTCTCTTGCCAGTCCTATTCTGCAGTGCCTGATATCTTTGAAATAACATTCAATATTTGAATAAACACACAAATGTAAGGTGCTCGGCTGCTGACCTGGTAGTATGTTTGTTGGGTGTCCATGTTTACGAGGAGTCAGAGATGTATTGTACACTGCTGAACCTGTGAGTGGTAGAAAGAAAGGAGGAAAGACAAAGATGAAGGATCTACTGTACAGTCAGGTCAGACACAAGGCACTAGCTTTTTCTGGAAAATAAAATGGGAAAAATTCGGTTTCAAAACGAGGCAACCCACAGATGGCACCCACACAGGATCCCATTTTACCTGACTGGAAGGCCACTTCACTGAAAAGCATCCAAAGGTCACTGAAGTGGAAACGACACTTGATGGCGCTGGCTGTGCGGTCCCCGAGGGGTACAGTGACAAAACGGGCACTTTGGCTCACACGGTCAACAGTAGGCCTGAAGGACACCGGGTCTGACTCCCAGTCTGATTCTGACCGGAAGTAACAGGTAGCCTGTCTGAACATCCTCACACCTCGACTAAACATGTTGTTACAGTGAACCTGCCGGGGTGGATGTGGGATATGTAAATACATGCACACATGATTAAAGAACTGAGGAGAAACCTTACAAATAGTCAGAGCAGTCAGAAGCTGGTCTAGTAAAGACTAATCTGTCTTGCTGCTGTAGCTGAAAAACATTGTCTTCTATCTTGTTTCTATCCTGTTTACTGACAAACTGATTATACAGAGAAAGTAATTTTCACAGTACAAAGATACTTTGCATCACTTAAAAATGTTTATGTTCTAGTATAATTTGAAGCACCTATAAATGAAGGATTCTTGTACAGCGTGGCGCAGTTCAGTGTAGTGTTGCCTCAGCAATTTTAAAATCATTCCACTTTATCACATATAAGCTGTTCCCTCCCTGCGATGACTTCTTACCTTCATAGAAGTGAAGTTTCTGACATGGTCAAACTCAAAGGTCATCTCCACGTAACCTTTGGGGATGCTTTTGTTGCTCCAGCCCACATAGTCGTATCCTGGCCACATGCCGTAGATGTGGCTGTGGAGGAAATCATCCAGACCCCAAGTGCCATCTGTCAGCTGGCCAAGTCCCTTTGTGAGTTTTGTAAAAGAATGGACGGAAGAACTGAAAATAGAAAACAAAAGTGTGTCAAGTGAAATAAATTCAGGATTGCTGGGATTTGTAAAGTTATGACTGACATTTTAGCTCAAGGAAAAAGTGTACCCACTACACTTATTGGAAACAAGCACGTTCTTTCTATAAGTAGCAGTAAAATCGAGACCTTTCAGCTGATGCTCCATCATACACAGAATCATTGAAGTAGACATCCAGGCCTCTGTAGATCATTTGGTGCCCATCTGGGATACTGTAAGACACCAGGCCATCTAAAAGGGCCAGGTCAAAGGTCAAACATTATAGTTGATATGCAGATTATGACAAATAACACATTCTTCAGCATGTCAAGTCATAAACAATGACCATGATAGAAAAATCAAATACACACATTTTTGTAATTATTATTTTTTTTAAAATTGCTTGATGTTGGTAGTTTGACTGAAGGAGGACATTTGTTATGGAAGCGCATGACTAACCCAGCCATTCACAGCCGTAGAGCTCCACTCTCATACACACAAACATGGAGTGGTCCGTCACTGGCATAAAGCGGATGAAACGAGCTATGATAGGAGGCTCCAGGTCCTTCAGCACCACATCATACGCATTCCTGTTCCCCTCAATGACCTTTCAGAAGAGAGGCACATGACGAAATGTAGACTTTCTTGAATGAATTGTGTCAAGATATAAAAATCTAATTACAACTACATACTGTACATATGAATTATGTTAAAATGGTGCTCCAGCACATTGCACTTCATAGAATTGTGGGACTGACAAAAAACATATCAAAAAGAAAAAAGTCATAATCAATGCAGCAGAGGCTGAGACATGTTAACTTTTTGTCTCTTGTTTCAAGCTTAAAAATGCTGGATCTTATGCAACACATCTGCATAAACTATCAACACTGAACAAAGAATTACTGCTGTGAATCAAGGTGGTTTTGTGACAAAAAAAACAACAGCATTTCTAACACCAGTATGAGTTTTTCTTGTCAAATTATTTGAGTATTTCTGTATACAAACTGGTACTTTATATATCATGTCAGTGCTAGTGTTTCTCGATTTTAAAATCATTGCCTATGAACTATGCTGCTTTCTGTTGCAAAGAACCCATCTAAACACTTTTGACTTTGTTAAACTGAGTATGACAAATTCATGTCACGATGACTAATTGAAGTTAAAGTGGTATATCTGGCACCATCATACCTGTGTCACCGTTAATTAAAGAAACAAAATGAGCCAATGATATGCGTAGGGTGCCCTTGTCTAATTGAAATACACAGATTCAATGTGGCTCCCCAGCTGTCATGGCGGTGTTTACTCTGCACATCTGGTCATGATGATGTTAAGACCTGAACAGAATCACACATGCTCACCTGTCTTCCCTTCCTGTCATGCCAGCCCACCCAGTTGCTGCCGTCGCGGCTGTACTTGATCCTATATCTCTGGGCAAACTCATTACCCATGCCGTCGGCATGGCGACCTTGGGTGCCCACCAGTGTGATGAAGTGCAGTGACCGCAGGTCCACCTGGAGATATTCTTTGAGACCGTCAGGCTCTGCCATGATGTCAGGACACCAGGCACCATCCCCGTCTCCATTGTCAAAGTCAAGTCTGAGAAGGTAGAAAAAGAATATGAGATGAGACATTCAAGAGAAGGACATAGAGTTCAGGAAGATAGGAAGGAAATCTTCAAGCAAGAATAGGTAGATTGTTGAGAGACTTAAATGAGGAGGAATGAGATAGAGAAGACAAAACTTTCAAAGGTAGAGGAAAAGTTAGTTAACTTATCCACTATGCATGATCTTTTCTATGTTAATACATTCATATTTGCATGGTAGCATCTTCGACTACTCTGTCCTCCCCCTGGAAATTTTGTAAAACAGTATTGTAATTATTCAACATGTAGCCAGTTCCTGAAAATGTTAACATATTCTGTTTGCACCACTCTGTCTCAGGAATCTTTGTGTTGGAAACATCCTCTGTGCTGTCAAGAAGTAACAAGGTCAAAGAATATTTACTGATTAATGAACTCAAGTATTGTTAGACCCTGGATGTTCTCTAAGGACATAGTATGGTTTAGACTAGAGCATGTTCTCCATAGTAATGAATTGAAATGAAGGAAAGGAAAATTAATAATCAGACATGCCTGCCAAATTTTGCAGCAGTTGACTCAGACCACTGACTGGAAGCAGAGATGTCCTCATCCTGAATCTGCCCACCGGTCATACCGAGAGGATAGCGACAAATTTCTACAAACACATGAAACATCACTGATACACATGCTTCTCACTTTATGAATATGCCTTTTTATGTGTTTGTACATGTGAGTGTGAGACCTGTCACATGCTGTATGAGTTTTTAAAAATCCTTTTTATGTATTTGCAGGATGAGAGGAGGTAAGTGTTAAGTGGTCAGGGTGTGTCCCTTCCCCCCAGTCCCCTTCCTGCAGCCCTGCAAGGCCTCTAAAGCCAAACAGAGGCATCACTGTGTAGGTGCCAGTCTAAGCAAAATGAGACACGAAAAGGCCCCTAAACTGCCTGCTCTCCGGTTTTCATTCCTTTTCATAATTTCTACAGCAGCCACGTGAGAGAAACTTGAATTTTAAGGGACTGGCATCTGCTGGGCATGAACTGTTGTGCGGGTGCACAAAAAAAGTTTGACAACAATAGAAGCTAGATTATAGTGTTAATATGATTCAGTGGCCATATGGCAGCCCTCTGCATCTACCAGAGTGTCACTGTTTATTCGTACCATCTATACCTGGCAATTAAGGGACATCTGTGTTTTATTCACTGTCCCACTGAAAAGCCTGACATATTACTTGAGAGAGCAGCAGAACAAATAAGCCTTTTACTGTAAAAATATTCGAAGTGGGAAAGTCAAATGACTGTATGTGTGTGTGTGTGTGTGTGTGTGTGTGTGTGTGTGTGTGTGTGTGTGTGTGTGTGCATGCGCGTGTGTCACCTACAACTACGCCTACAAATTTTCAACTTTTTTTTTTCCCCGAATGCCCCCCGCTTGTGAAAGGTCTACCTGTTCAGAGGATATTTGCTGTCTGACCATTAGGTAAACCACATAGACACACACACACACGTACACACACATGCACACACCACACACACACATTACATTCTTGCATTTTAAGCCCACCCACCAAAAATTGCTTTTCCTTCTCCATCTTGTCAACATACCTATCCCTCTGGAATATGAAAACGTTATTTTAAGTGGACATATGACATACCCACATGGGCTGGCTCATACATTTATGCTTTAATCACATACTCCAAACTAAACTGAACTCATTCTATCATTCATTTTTCAAATGCACGTGCAGCGAGCAGGGTGGACTGGCGGTTTGAAAATGTTTGAGGTTTAACTCCCTCAAAAAGCAGCATATCCTACCATAGTGTTCAAGAAATAAAGAAATCCTTCCTGCTCTGAGAAACAGTGTCAGCTAAAAAGCAGAAATGTAAAAGATAAACATCTACCTGGGTTGACTTGAGATCTTACTGTAGCAGCCAGCAGCATAAAGACAAGATGGTGTGTGATCTGTTGAACCTCCATGACCTTTGTTGCTTCTCAAGGAGCTGCACACCTATATGTTTCAAGAAGGTTGGATATCAGTGTGTGAGGTTAGTTGTTAGGCTTGCTGTAATAAGCAAAAAAAAATCCAAACTAAGACTTTTTTTTTAAAGTTTCCATAATCCATGTCAACAACAATTATGGGTAAATGTCAGATGAGTATGAATTAAAGTGATAGTAGGATGTAACAAATTGTTATACAGAGTTAAACATCTCCCAAACCCTGGTGTTAAATGCACACAGAGTCCTCCTTGTGTATAGATAAATCTGTTTCCAGTCCTGCTCTCTCCTGCCTCAGTACTTGCAGTATGAGCTCTCATTTTATATTCCTCATAAAAGCCAGTGAGACCTTCACACATGCTGGTATACACTAGATCTTTAACATCATCCATGTGGTGCATTCACCAAAAACGTGGGGGATAAAGTCATTCTGTGGCAGTGTGACGTGTTGAATGTAGTTGTATTAATAGTGCAAAATAGGCTTGCTCTCTGTTTGAAATCCACATCATATGAAATAAAAGATCATTATTATACACTGAATTTATATGTATGAACTCTGTGATTCATCTTTCACTATAATATCTGCTTTTGAGAGAGAGCTGACATGATGATCACTGACCTTTCTGGTAATGATTACTACTTTAATGTAAATTCACTGGTACCTGATTAAATGATACAAAAAAAGAAATGCACCCTTCTTGTATAGTAGATACGTCTGCTCCTTGTGCGTAGGCTTATTTTTAACTTGTATCATGTGTTTTCCTGCATGAGCTCTAAAGAAGCAAGCTGAAACACATGTTAAAATTCAACGTGGACATTGGGGTTAATAGTCTCATATGAGAAAAATATGAATTAGACTTACTTTCGCAAGTTTTTCTTTCCTTATTATGAAACCATCTGTCTCAGTGAATATTCCTCATCTAGTTTGAGCTGATGAATTCCCCATTGCAAGTCGCTGACCTCTTCCTCGGAGGAACTTTCTGGGAATGGAAAAGAGAGAGAGGGAGAGAGAGAGAGAGAGAGAGAGAGAGAGAGAGAGAGAGAGAGAGAGAGAGAGAGAGAGAGAGAGAGAGAGAGAGAGAGAGAGAGAGAGAGAGAGAGAGAGAGAGAGAGAGAGAGAGAGGGAGAGGGAGAGGGAGAGGAAACGAAGGCTGATGAAACAGTCTTTCTGGCTGGAGTAAAGAAACAGAAAATAACACGCTTTGGGATTTTGAGGGGAGGCCAAAATCCCAGAATTCCACCTGATCCACAAACGGTTTCAATTATGGCCCACGGAGGCAGCTGAGAGCGGCAGTATCTGGCAGCTTCCACCAAGCTACTGACAAAAACAGAGCAGAGTTCATTTTCCTGCAGAGGAGAAGCTGCTAATTACTGGACGAGACGTGATGCTTTACAGAAGAAGGAACTATCACAGGATGCAAACAAAATGAGTCAGAGCAGAGATTCAAAGTAAAATGGACACTGTAGTCATAGCAGAAGGAGGCAGAAGCTTGTTTTGATTGTCATAAATCAATATATGATTCAGAATGGTTTAGAAGCATGGACAACTCACAAAATGTACTGCAGTTTATGCTCAGGAGTCTTCTGACTTCAACTCTTCTGACTTCTTTTATGAAATGTAGAATTGAGAAAAATACACACAATGCGCACACACACACGCACACACACACACACACACACACACACACACACACACACACACACACACACACACACACACACACACACACACACACACACACACACAATACCGGAGAAGTTTTATTTTTTATTCACAGTCGTTTCAAAACTATTTCAGCAGCAAAACACATAGTCCATGAAAAGCTTCCTTAAAGATGTTATCTGAGAAACCAAAGTCTGTTGAAATTTTGCAGCTGAAAGAAACTGAAAAGAGAAAGAAAAATAAGGGGACTTCCTGAGAATTGTGTCATGTTAAAACTTCGACTGAACTGTTTATTTAAATCCAAACATTTCTTTTCAGCCACATTACCATTATTCATTTCTTCAGTTGCAACGCTTAAAAGGGTTTTCAAAACCACCGTAATAAGCAATTACAGAGCCATTTGGAAAGTATGCTCACTGGGTTTCTTGCCGAGAGTTGAGAGAATTAATCCCACTCTCAGATAAAATGGAACTACAGCTGGGTTGCTTATAGTTTCCACGCATAAAGACTGGAAAGAGAGGACACAGCTAGCCTGGCTCTGTCTAAAAGTCAAAAAATATGCCCACCAGCACCTGTGAGGAATGTTAGTGAGATTTAGAGATGCTGTTAGGTGAAGTTTGGTACACTGGGCCAGAGTAGGCTAGTTTTCCCCCTTTGAATCTAATCTTTGTGCTAAGCTAAGCTAACTGCTGGCTGTAGCTTCATTCAGCGTACAGTCATGAATCTTCGCATCAACTCTTGGCAAGAAAGATAATGAGCATATTCTCCGAATGTCAAACTATTTCTTTCATGGGTGATTACTAAGAAATGATCATGATGTGTGTCTCTGTTTAGAATGGATCACGATAGGGTTGCACAATATCAACTGTTGCTCAGGAAGAGATTGAAAGATTCATGAATCATCATAAATCCTGCAGGCTCTCATGGATACATGACGTACGGATACACAGAGACAGCAAGTGGTGGCTCAGTGGCTCACAGGCCTTTTCACATCAGTTGGAACACATGAATCATCACACAAGTGGTAAATTTAACTGGAATAATGAGTAATTAAAATGGATGTAATGGCTGTGTACAGTACCATGCTAGTGGCTTACAGTGAGGTTAATGTTGACGTCAGCATGTTAATATGCTCACAATAAAAAAACACACACCATGTCAGAGGGATGGGAAAGATGACCATGTTAAGGCCTTTATGACTTGGCCTTAGCTATTCGGTCATAAACCAAAAGATACCCATCAAATTTAATAGCAATCCATCCAATAGCTGTCAAGATATTTCACTCAAAACCACAAAATGTCCATTTTAAGGTGGCAGCGTTGGAAAAGTCAATGAATCAACAATATCAGTAGGATCTTCCTCTGGGAACCATGAATATCTGTACAGAATGTTTGCTTATTCATCTAAATGTTTAGATATTTCTCTTATTGCATTGTTATTGTTGTTGTATATCCCCATTGCCAGTCCGCACATTATTTACTTTTTTGACATTGTTATCACTTTGGTTGTTGAATAAACAATGGTTATTATTATTATTGATATTATTATTATTATTATTGTTCAAAACTAATAATGAAATACATTAAACTGTGGTGCTAGAACAAATGTCAGATGATCTCTGGAGTCATTAGACCAAACGAAGGGATAACCATAACACAGCATGTAAATTGAAACAATGTTTTCTCAATGAATTTTACTTTTTTAATTACAATTAAAAATACTAAGATTCATGAGGGGGTGAGCAGAGTGACACTATGATAATCATGCAGAGTAAAAACCAGCTCCTGGAGGCCGCCCACTATCTGTGTCAGCAACTGCACTAGCAGAGCTGCAGGGTGTTGTGGCTGGAGGTAGGTGGGTGGGTAACTGCTGCTATTCTTCATATTTTCCAGCTTATCTGCAACATTAAATCAAGCTGCTGCTGTCTGCACACACAGTAAGCTTTAATGGGTGCTGACCCTGTGCAACGACCACAGCTGCTGTATCTGTAATGATAATAGAGTGCCTCACAAAAGACCTTCTGTGTGCTCACATCCCATTTTCTCAACCAGTTATAAATACTAACAAGGAAAATGCTTTGAAAAGGTCAGCCCAGGGACTGGTGCTGCTTCATTCATCATTTAGATATATTTCAGTTTGAATCACCCATGGACACATTTAAGCAAATAGTAAATGCACTGGATATACCATGACACCAGACAGCATTTGAGAAAGAGCATTTTATTCCACGGGGAGATACATCGATGTAAGTGCACTTCATTTTTAGCACACTTCATGTGAGGAGAAATAACCTTGACAGAGAAATATTGATAGACAGATACAGCAGACAGATTGGGAGTGTAAGAGAGCGAGAGAGAGGTGACGAGATTCAGGGAATAGAGGGGAGGAAGGTGAGGGAGGGAGAGGAGGAGGGAGAGAGGAAGGCCAGGAAGAGATTAATTGATTTTGGAAAGAGCTCAAAGACACGTCCTCGATTCAGTGATTCAAAGAGTTGGCTCGCAGTCAGCACGGTAGAGCTGGTGCGACAGCTGGGCAGAAAATAATATGGAGAAGTCTCCTACGCCTCCATCTTCCCCTGGCTTGGTACTTCAGGACTTTCTTAACAGTTCCTCATAAGGGTGGAGCAACAGTGACACAGCAGTTTATCGCTGCCGCAGTACGGCATTAATAAATAATACTTACATTATGTGGTGGCTACATTTTTAAGCAGCAGAGACAAGCTTGTAGCAGCACCTGCACACAGTGTGATTTTCCCCTCTGAGACACAGCATTGCTTGACTAATCAGAGAATGTACTTCATAATAAATAACAGTGTGTAACAATAATGAATTAAATCATGCCTAGTATTGTATGCATTGCATCAAAATGGATCAAACTATATACAATGTATTGAAAAGGGACAAAATCTATAAGATGTACATGCTCATTGTGTGTCATTACAGATTAAGTGTCAAAGCAAGCACAGCAAGGTTTTACTTTTTACACTCCAACAAATTTGGCAGCGTATCCAGACACACCTGGCCAAGGAGTCTTTTTCTTCACATTAGAAAACAACAAAAATGACAACGTCCATGCCCGATGTGTCACGAATCCATTAACACAGACATAACTACAGCGTAACAAGCCCAACGAGTTGGCGCCAAGGCAGGGGACCAAATGTATCTAAGGTACATCGATAATTAACATACACATGTACGTTATTTAACACACACCAGACACAGAGAGACAGAGCCTGAAACACCACAGTGTTTAAACTTTCTGGCAGTCTGCGACAGTCCCAATGCATTGTGAAAATGCACACTTTTGTCAGCCTACATCACAAAAGGGGAGCTGCAAAAGAGCTGTGAAATAAAAATGGTGATGCTGAAGGTACGTTTCCCTAATTACAGTACTGTATGTGGTGTAGATATCATGAAACTTTATTCACAAAAAAAGTTGGACTGATAACTGTGCTATTTATATAAATTTATATGATAAAGACGTGAATAGTTTAATAAAAACAAGCTTGAACATCTTTATAGTTATTCAGGACTCTGTAGGCTATTATTATAACCTATTATATTATTATTTAATATGCACATTATCTTTGAATGTGCATGTGTTGATCATATGAGGTCTAGCTTCAAGCTTGTTTTTATGAACATTTATCATTCATGTTTTATGATATAATTCTGTAAGTCACCACAGATGAGATAGAAAGTGAAAAATCTGAATTTAAAAGAAAAAAATCTGTCAAAACTTTCCTCAAAACTGTGGCAAGCGAGCACCCTTTCCAGCTGGATTCATTCCCAGCCATCCAAATTTTTACCTGCAGACGATGCAGTTTATTGATGTCACAAGGCATGATTTCTGGGTTTTGGGGTGATTCTGAATTTCACCTTTTTCTTATTGGGGTGATGTGTAAGTGTAAAGTTGGCTACTGCAGATTTAAGAGCACCACTACACAGCCATCTCATCTCCTAAGCAGTCCGGCAGACCTTCTGCATTCAACACGTTCATGAGTCGAGCGGCGCCCTCGATCCCCGTTCCCTCCCCGTGCCCCCAGCTGTCCCTGTCGTCGCTTTCATCTGTGTTTGATTCGTACTCTGATCCAATCCCTGATTCCCTGAACCGGAGCAGCTCCAGGGCTCCAAGGACCTGCTCTCCCAATAGCGAGCTATCATCCATCGCTCCGTCGCTGGGAGTCTCCCCTGTTTCCTGGCCTTGATCCTGGTTGTCCGGTGTCCGGAACGAGAAGCGGAAGCACTCGAGCCGAACTCCGCTACCGCTGATCCCCAGAGGGCTGGCGTCAGTACCCATGGTACCTGGAGAGCAGGGCCCAGGGAGGGCGGAGACCCAGGCACTGTCACTAATCTGCTGCTGAGAGTGAGACACCAAGGGGCCCGTAGAGGAGGAAGGAGTAAGGGGTTCATGGGGAGTGCTGGGGGGCTTGGCACGGAAAGTGATTTCCAGCAGACTGTCCTGGGAGCCCACTAAGGACAAATGAAAAAAGAGATTAGAAGAAAAAACATATGTAACAAACATGCAAAACACAGGAAAAAAATTGATCTCACATTAACATGGAAGCAAGACATTAAAAGAGAGGTCTGAGCAAATCAGATGAGATTGTAGAGTGGGATGAAGTCTGTGCTGACAAGATTTGATCATTCATAGCTATACAGTAGCATATCCCAACTGGCTACAATGCAGAGAGGCAAGAAGAGAGAGCAGCACTGAATCCACAGAGAATGGTGCCAGGGGTATAATTAATTGTCTGCTAGAAGTGGATGAGAAAAGGAGCCATAAAGACAGGAAGGAAAGGGGAGAGGCAAAAACATGACAAGAGAACAGGATGATTTTTGGATGGCATACAATAAGAGGAGGAAATGTGATGAAAATAAAGGAATAAAAAAGAAATAGATACTGTATATGAAAAAGAAATCTTAGTAGTAAGATGGTGGAAGAAGTGGATTTCCACTCACTAGATGTTAACTGGCCTGCAGCTTTGAGCTCCAGTTCCTGGATCTGTTTGACCAGCAGGGAAATATGTTGTAGCAGGTCTGTGTTCTGCTGCAGCAGCCTCTGGACTCTGGTATGGGCTTCGGTTCGAGCACACACCTCCACCGACAGCTGCTCCTGCAGCACGTGTACCTGAACACACCAACACGCACGCTGTTAAAAAAAACTAAAACAGACAATATTGCACACATGTGATACAAATAGAAAAGACCAAGTCTGAGTAAAATCAAATGAGACAAAGCCAAATAAGCTTTCATTATTATTTTCAAAGATTTTTTTTCTCTAATGCTGTTTTATCCAAATTAGAAATATGTATTTCTCTGTTGTTAAGAGGCAATCTGCTAATGAAGTTCCACAGTTAATCCTAACTTTAGTGGGGTTTTTTGGTCTAAAGATTCCCTCTTTGGTTCAATGACTTTGAGGTAATGCTTTGCTTTCATCGGAAACCACATTAGAAGAGACAGACTGAAACCAACACATCAGCCTTGTGTATAAACTTATTCCACTGAGAATCAGCCAAAGTGATTCAAAAAGCGAAAGCTTGAAAAAAGTTTGCTTCAAATCTTCAAGGGTCTTCAAATGCATATTTAATCTGATGTGAGTCTGTATAAATTTAGAGGTATCAAAGAGATACAAGTGTAATAATATAAATTCCTTGCAACACCTTATTTAACACATCACTGAATGAAAAGGATAATCATCATTCTCCACATAAGATGAGAAAGTGTGCCTCCTGAGGTTTTTTACCAACTAGCCAGGTTTTCAGTTTATCAATGTTTACAGAATGTTTACCCTGTTTACAGAAACTTTTGTGTCATGCAAGATGACATTTTTACTATGATTTTAAGTCAAGAATTTGAATGTACATTGTAATATCACTGAGGGCAAATTCATAATCGTGCCTTTGTTTGTCAGGAAGTCATCAACAACCATGCTCTTAAAATTCAGTTCATTGTCAACAACAAAAGAGAAGTGTATGTTCTGGAAGCCATTCCTCTTAAAATCGAAAAAAACACTATCCACTGTCTTCAGTACCTGTGCAGAAGCTGCCAGCGCCTGCTGTTCCTGCTGCTGTAGCTGTTTCTGAAGGAGATGGACCTGGTGGTCAGCAGAGCAGGGAGCCTCTGCTGCTGACAGACCCGATACAGAGGCTCCAAGGATGGGGGAGCTCAGCAGAAGAGAGGGGTCATCGGATTCCTACAGCAGAGATGATACTACATGTGGTACTGCTACTTTTAATATCATATAAAAGTCAGACTCTGTGATGGTTGCATTAAATGTCCAATTGAAAGCAGTGATTTTACCTTTAACAAGCTCATGAAAGATGTAACATTTGTTGTTCTGAACCTCGAGTGTCTGAAATGACTTTCAGGAAAACCTTCAGCAACACAGAAGATTGATTGATACCATATCCCACAAATGTGGTTTGTTAGGAATGGACAGAAGAAGGCCTTGGTAGTTAGATAGATCATAGCCTCCATGAACAAACCGACACAGCAGCACCACCCACAGACATACAAGTCTCTTTAAAAGAAATATGAGGAAAGCTGCTGCAGCCCTGAAGTTGATTGCTACATCATTCCAGGACATTGAGCGGAAAACTTTCTTAGTAATGGGCATTTGGCAACAAAGATGCAGCCATAATCTTGCATACTACCACTTAAAATAAAGTAAACAAAAGGAAAGAGGAAGAGGAATATAGCTGTGGATGAGCTGTGCTTTAGATATAAGTGAAAGTACTGTAATTGGTGGTGTAGTATAACCAACAAACTTAGATATTGGAGTAATAGTGGGAAAAAAACATATGAAAGGTTATGTGTAGGCACCTGAAGAAGTTGTTAAAAAGCAGGCAGTCAGCCTTGTCAGTCTGAGCTCCTCAGGGAGAGGACAGCAAAGAGGAGCTGTCTGTTTTCATCTTGAAAGAAACCCATCAGTGGATACTTAAACTACTAGATAACACTATTAAGTGATTCTAACGGCGTTCAGATGAAATGTTAAACTGTGTATTTTGTGTACCCTCTCTGCATGAATTCACACTGTTCGCTTCACACTTCGGTTAGTGACTTTCATCTTTTCCCAAACTGACATAACTACACAGAAAAATAGGTTTCTTTGTGTTGTAGGTGAGTGCAGGTGGACTGTGTAAGGTTGAGTTAGTTTTTATAGTTGATTAATCATGAGCACAGAGAGTGAAAGATCCATGCTTTATCTACCACGTAAAGGTGTTTAAACATTTCACACCAAAGATAGATCAATACAGAATCTGGCTGCATTCTGATCTATTGAGGTTGATGTTGATGGAGGATTTTGTACCGTGGCTTGAATAGGTGAAACCCTGAGACAAGTGTACTATTGAAAGAACTTAATCTTTGAATGTGTGGGCCTGGCAACAAGACAGAAAATATACTGAAACCTTAGAGCTATTTTACAAGCTGAAGATGGAAATATCTTGAAGTTACTTCACATCAGTCAGACACCAACAATATCTGTTTTAACAGTGTTGTAACATTTTAATAAAGTTAAATGTTTTTTGGCCATTTTGGGCAGTGAAAACAAACTGTTAACACAATATTTATATATCACCCACTTTTACATTGATATGGTAAACATGCTAGCAAACAGCTTCCTTATGCTAGTATTCATGTTTCTGCCCCCCTGATGAATGTACACTCAGTCCAATATTTACACTCCTTTTAGTTCTGTTTTGGTCTCCACCAACTCCTGAGGGACATATATGGTTTTTAGCTGCTAAATGCACCACTATGTTCACCAGCTAGTAGCTAACTTTGTCTGTCTGCTGTGAGCTGCATGGGCAGGTAGTGTGTAACCCCCTTTTAGAGAACAGCTATCAGCTGTTGATAACAATGGGCTGAAATATGCTAAAATGCTCCGTAGAGCTGAGAGGAACTGCAGTGTCTAGTGAAAATCAATTACAGCTTCATCACTATGAGCGGCCACTTTCATATTACACATCATTTGATCCATTAATGTTAATTTTATATTGCTATATTAATTAAAGATTGCTGCTTTATGTCTGTTGTAAGCCTATAAAGGTATCTTGGGGAGTTTCGGACCTCGAGCAGCACTATGGAGCAATTTTTCATTAGTGGGTCCCTGTTTTGTTTGTCTCATGCAGACATGAAGATGACACAGTCCTGCCAATGGTTTCACACCACTGTCAGTGATCTACAGGTGTGTGTAATGTACCAAGACATACAGTGATGTAAACGCAAAGACAAGGAAGTAGAAGAGTACAAGCTAGTAAACATACAGGATTTGAAATACTTGGTTTTGGAGAGTAACACTCACATGTAAAGCTAATTTAAAAAAACATTTGTTAACAAGCGATCTCCACAGAGCATCTTTAAAATTTACATTTCAAACTGGTCTTTTGTCATTTAAAGGGGTGTGCACTTTGACTGGTCCACAACATTATTACACAACAGTCATTCTGTTAATTTCATGTCCACTTGCTGGTTATAGCAAAGACAATTCACCTGTGTTACAAAAAAGAGAGCAGCATCACTCAATCTAATTGTGAAGAGGGCTTCCTGATGGGCATTTGATGAGCAGCATCTATAAATAGATCTATAGATTAACAGGACCAGCTGCTGTTGGATGGTTGGACCATACAGGAATTATGACTCACACAATTATGTTAGAGTGCTGCGGTGGGAAGAGGGACCATGAAGGACACTGCCTATCTGTCTAATCTGAGACAGGAGATCAATGTGGTGGACTCTCTTGACATTAATACTAGACTGTGAAGGACACTTGACCTTCATATTACACACAGAAGAGGGCAAAACTGCACATGAGATCTGAACATATGAAACATTGTGGAAGAATTTCGGATGACCATGTAATTACATCTTTTATATATCTATCAATCAATTCAAACCAATATACCCCTCATCAGCACAACACTAGTCTTTTCTCTTAAGTAATAAACCAACATTTCCACAGAGACTGAGATGGAAAATGAGCTGACACATATCAGAGAGCAGATAGCTGCTTGTCTGACATTGCAGGATTAGTGAACCAGCGTGAGAGAATCCTGCTGTGTTTCCATTAATAAATCATATGATTTCTCATCAATATTGAATATCCTTGTGGAGCATTTCCTCTAAAACAACCCTTAAAGATGGGTTTGCTCCTTGTATGTCCCTCAGCTGTGTTTTCTCATCTTCACACTCCTCCTCTTGAAACCAAACTTTCATCATGCCCCTTTGTGAGCTGTGTGCCTCCCAGAGCGATTTATTTACAGGACATTTTTATAAATGAGAAATTTCCCCAAAATAATGGAAAAATATGCTGTGCCAAACTACATCTTGTACATTCTCAGATGTTTCTTGAACATGCAACTGTAAATGCAATGGGGTTTTGGGAAATAGCAAGAAATAATTTTCACTATTTTCTGACACTTTATAAAAAACAAACAATTAAACCACTAAGAAAATAATCTGCAGATGAACTGATAATGACAATAGCTGGTAGTTGCAGAGTGATGCCATTAAGTGTTCATGTGCTTTAGTGTTTCTAAAGGAGTGAGAAATTAGTGGGACTGAAATGTCAAGGACAACTTATTTTCTCTACCTTTCCATCGTTATCGAGGGCCTCGTCCTTTTTACTCTTCTCCGGGTCTGATGAAGAGACACACTCAATGCTCTCCTCTGTTGTGGCTTCAAGGTCGGTCTCCTCTGACAATGCAAATCTCTTCTTAGCTGTGGAGGGACCAGATACATACACTGTAGGAGAGGGATTTTTTTTTAATGCTGTGGTTTTACTTTGAGCTTTATAGTGTGCAACACATCTAGAGGCAGTGACAGCAGCGGGTAAAGAGCTGGCAGAAGCCCCCACAAGCAAGGTCTTTGATCAGTGGCCTGCACGGCTCACCAAAACCAATCTGCCGCATTGCAAGCTGCTACAAAACACTATGGCGGAGGATAATGACATCTTTTCTCTGGGAGGTGTGTTTGTTTCCGCAGATGCTCAGGTGTTTTCATTTGTGTGAGAGAGAAAGCAAGAGGGAGAGAGGGGGAGAAGGCCTGGGGAGTTTGTGTGTGTTGTTGTGTGATAAGAAAAAAGTAAAAGGTGATTGAGTTTGTGACAAGGAGGACGGGGAGGGGACTGGATTTGTGGATGTAATTTTGTGTGTATGTGTGTAGATGTTATTCACCTGGCGCTGCCTCAGTGTCATCCGCCTTCCCCTCCTCGTCCTCCTGGTCATTGCTTTTCTGCTGCAGGGTCAGCTGATGACACACATCGAATGCCTGACCTACCGTCCGCACAATCCTCATGGCTTGAGACTGGGAGGGAAGACAGAGATATAAAGAGCAAGAGTGTGTGTGTGTGTGTGTTTGTGTTGGGGTTTTGAGAGCAGGGGCGGGGGAAAGAAGCAGCAAGAGCACAGTAAGGGAGGATGCAAAAAATGAAGGGACGCAGCAGGGGAGAAAACGAGGTGCCAGGAAGAAAGTAGGCAGGTAACGAGAAAGCGGATGAAAAATAGACACAAGGAATGCAGGGAGAAAATAGGGAATGTCGGGGCAGAGGGGGAGGTGAAAAATGAACACAGGGAGGATGGAAGGAGCAAACAAGAGAAGAGATAGAGATCAAATTAAAGTTATGAATGCCGAGCTTCAGCTGCTTGTCCTTGTCTATCTGCTCTGCATACATTGTGCTGTCATGGTGATGGATTGGTCCATTTTGGAGGAAAGTAGCTTTGATGGCAGAGGGAGTGACGTTAAGTTTGTTGTTATTGCACAAGGCTCACTATGTGTGTCTGCAACGTCAGGTCATCCATCAGAGATTAATTTGAAAAAATCACAAAAATTAGCCATTAGATTCCAAAGATATAGGATTCTGTTGCATGAGGTCAGATGATTTACAATGCAGCCTGTTCACTCAGGAGTAATGTTTTCAATTTGACTTTAGTCATGTTTATACTCAAGGATTTAAGGTATGAGATATTACAGGTCTGATACACAACACAGGTGATGAAAAATGAGAAACTGATTTATGTATATGATATGAAAAAGACCCCCCCCCCCCAAAAAAAAAATAACAAAAAACTTAAGTGAGAATAAAGGGATAGTTTAACATTCCTGAAATCTACTTATTTAATTCCTTGCCAAGAATAAGCTAAGAAGATTAATATCACTCCTCCATCTGTCTAGTAAATATAAGGCTACAGCCGGCAGAGAGTTAGCTTAGCTTCAACCATCAACAGGGGAAACAGGGTAAACATCTAGTCTGGCTATGTCTAAAAGTACAAAAATGAGCCTACAAGCACCACTAAAAGCTAATTCAAACGGTTTTATCTTGTTTGATTAGTCTGGACAAAGTGTTTAGGATTAAACCTGTTATTTCAGCTGTTTCCCTGCATTTCTAGATTTTATGCGAAACTTAGATAAGGTACAGACATGACAGTGGTGCTGAGTAGGACATGTTACTAGATCCGCATCCCACATTGCATTCCTGGACCAACATTTGCTTTCAACCAATCACAGCCCTCTGACATCATCAGTGTACTGCTCCTGTGCTTCATAACTGATTATTTGTTTAAGTAATATTTAAGCTTTAATTCCAAAAATTACCTTATTTTCACTTTCCAATTGTAAGGATTTGCTGCTTTTTTGTCTTATATGCAAATACATTTATGTTGTGCTGACTAGAAATACAAACCATTTGAAGTGGCTGTGGGGAATTGTGATGGATATTTTTCATTATTTTATAGACCAGCACCATATTGATAAAATAATTTTAATTTGATTAATTAAAAAGGAAAATAATCGTTGGTGATATTGTTCTATTGTCTTAAAGGCTTTTTATTTTTATTCTGTAAAAATATGAATACTAAACAGATTAAATATTGACTTTAATGTGGGTATTAGTTTGTCTGTCTGAACTCTGTGGAGAGAAATATTAATGTGCCTTGTGAGACACTAGCACTACGCCGATCTCCTGATCAATTTCAGGGTTTCTATTTCATAAAGCCCTTATATGCAGTCCAGTGGCGGCATCCTAAATCCAATAGAATTAAACTTGATCCACCATGTCCTTCCCTGATCTGACTAGAGGTGACGTTTTGTGTTTTCTAACAACTGAACAGTGGAAAAAGCAGCATCAAAATTAATTTATTGTTGTCTGCCTCTGGAGGATCATCCTGCCTCAAGGCATTCAGTCAGTATGTCAAGACAACTCAAGCTTGAAAGCAGTTCAACCAGTTCAGTGCTAAATAGAAACAAGAAATAACACAGTAGTTTTAATTTTGGTTTAAAATCATCAAGGAAAACATCCAACCCTCCCAAGGCTTAACACAAAACTCTAGAGAAGTACTGAGCTGACATGTAAGCCCTGCTGGGCCGCAGGATGCAGTGATGAAAATGAATCAAATCTCCTCTTATCATCAGGTCCATCTCCTACTACTAAGCCACACGCTTGGTCTGCAACACCCAGATAAAGCTCTGTGTCCCTGGGGAGGCACCGCTGGCCGTGTCCCTGACAATGAGGTGGGTGTTCATTCGGCAGTGGTGAAAATGTCTTTAACTGAAGAGTGAAAAACCCCCTCTTCTTTTCTCTTCCCACCAGAATGATTAGTATTCAGCTTCAGCTAAGCCACTGTGTGTCTGGTATCCATGGTGAAGTGATGGGAGTCAACCTCGCTGCTGCTCTGTCTTTGTCATTGAGGAAAAAATTGACTGCTTGATATGCAGATAAGTGCAAAAGAACATGCCTTTCATTTTCATGAGCATTTTACCTCAGCACATTTTAATTGGCCATGTATGTGAGACAATGTGCATAATATCATCATTAAAATGATGTACAGAGCTTTCAGCTGAAATGACGGACTTGCTGCAGTTCATATTTGTTTGCAGTCCACTTCAAGAATAATGCTGGATATATAATTTTTATTATTGTCAACAAATTTAATGAAAAGACCAAAACCAACAATATGTTACTCCGTCTCTCAGTGTTTCCCCCCATGTCTGTCCTTTTGCTCTCAAGATCAACGTTAAAAAAGGAAAAGTTTGGCATTTTTGGAAAATATGCTTTTGAATTCTTGGTGAGACTTAAATGGAAACATCGATCAATACTGCTCTCACTTCTTAATGTTAAATATAAAGCTGCCACCAGCAGTTAGATTAACATAGCACAGCTGGAGCTAAGGGGACAAAATCAGCCTACCAACACCTCTGAAACTCACTAATTAGCACATATCTCTGTATCTAATGTGTATCAGTGTGTTAATTCGTGAATTTTAGTAGAGCTGGTAAGTGAATTGTGTTATCTTTGAAAAGAGCCAGACTAGCCGTTTCTCGCCTTAATGCTAAGCTAAGCTAACCAACTACTGACTGTAACTTCATATTTAGCTTACAGACACGAGAGTGGTGTCAATTTATTCTTCTACCCTCTAACAGAAAGCTAAAGCAACTTATTGACCAAGATGTTGGACTATTCCTTTCAAAAAATGTCAATAGCATACAGTACTTTCATTTAAACATTACTAGGGCTAATTTCAACTGTGAATGTGGTTCTCTAGTGAGTGTTTACAGCAGTATACCATCTAGATTTTGGATGTTGTGATATTGTGATATGGCATTAATGTTGTCTTTTCCTGGTTTTAAAGGCAGGATTTAAGTTTCTTAACTCAACAGAGTGTACTAGCTGTTCTATCATTTGCCTTTACTCACTTAGTCATTATATCCACTTTACTGTTGATTATGTATCAAAAATCTCATTGTGTAAATATTTTGTGAAAGCACCAATAGTTTAATTATCAATATTGAGGTATTTGGTCAAAAAATATTGTGATATTTTCATTTTGCCCATATGATCCAGCCCTAGTGCCACACTTGATTTTATTTTTTACAACAAAATACTTATCCTTTCATCATTTTCAGTTTTTCAAGGAATTTAACTTACCTTCCTCTTAGACTTGAAGACATTGCAGCGGAAAATGTTGCTCTGTCCATCTCGTGCTATATAGCTGAAGATCTTTAAGTCTTGAGCATCATGTGAGACATAGAAGATTCTGTTGAGGCAAAACATTACATAGGATCACGTGGATTATTTTCTGGTTAGCTTTATTGTTCAGTTGGTTAAGTGAGCACCCTGATAATTGCTTTGGTCAACTTGTTTTTGATTTAATATCACCAGGAGGGCTTACCTATAGATGGGATCCTGCGTCACCAAGATTGTACTCTCATCCCACGTCAACCCTTTTCTCTGTCACAACGTTAAAAACACAAGAATTGAAAGAAATGTGTTTTTTACAAGATAGCAGAAACAGTTCACGGTATGTGATCAAATAAAATGGTATTTAAAGGACTGACCTTCTTCTTTTTGCGTAAAATCACTTTGACAAAATCAGTGGACACAACAATATTGACCTTCTTTTTCTTTATTTTCTTCAGCTTGAATTCATACTGTAGAGGAAGAATGATTGAAATTAACAGGCTTGGCAAAAAATGATTAAAAAGTGGCATTGCCTGTATTAAATATCACATGGTCCCACTGTCAGAAAGCTCTATACATGAAATAAAACAAAATAGTAAATAGAAATATAAACAGAAATAATAAATGAATCAGAAAGGATCATGCAAATAGAAAAATATGAGTGACTATCTTCTTCTCAGGGGAAATCTGAGATTGAGTAAACACTGAGATACTGTCAGTTTCTGTTTCTGGGAGCTGTTTAAGCTTTCAAAGGCTGACTTCCCACAGGGAGGTAGACATGTTTGGGACACTTTCATCCCTCTATATGATTAATACTCAAGCCTGTACCCTCTGCCTTCACTGCAGGCTCAGACTCCAAATATCAGGGCTTAGAGATCTAAGAACAACCAGGATTTATGTGGAATAACACCCCTCGCTTTGAAAACATCAGATGATTAATTGATCACATGAATTTCTGTGAAATCACCAACCCCTTCTTCAGCGAACGAACCGCCACCGTGCTCTTCTCTGATGACAGTCTTGGATATTCTCTGTCATCTTTACTTTCGTTTATGTAAAAATAACAAGCCTACGCTGTCTCTTTTTTCAGCTGGATTGGACCCGTCCTCCCACTATTTTCTTTTATTCTAAGATGTCAATCTCAGAATAAAAGAAATCTCACAGATTGTTATTCCAGACATGGCAAATGATATATCGTGACTTCAGGCCTAATGAATCTGGAACACTTTTAGCCTGTGACCTGTGCAGAAGAAAAGCCCCAATGGTTCAATGAGCTCTTCTTGTCATACGCTCTTATCCATATCATCCATCTTATAGTTGTGTGGGAGTTTTTCTCCACATGCAGCCAGGAGCATAGATGCTCAGGTGAAGGACACAATTCCCGTAGTGTGTGCATGAGTCTCATCTAGGCTAATGCTATCCATGCAGTCCCCGCGTAAACTGGGACAAGAGTGCCATCCATCTCCACACACACACTGCTGTCAGAGGGCAATGAAGTGGAACAAAAGAAGTGTTCAGGCCACATTTTCATGCACATCCACCTGAAACCAACTCTGGCTTACACTGCCCACAAGCAAACAAATATTCTACAGGTTAGGTCAACTCACCAGTCTTTCAATCTCTACAGCCACGAATACTTTAGGTTCTTTTAAGAGCATGTGAGCTTTTGAATTTTCAGTGTGTGTGCGTGTCTGCCCAGAAGCAGAGACTCCTAATTACTGTGCCATTACAGAGCTCACTAACAGCCACGTTTCTGTACTGACTGGCTTTTATGGTATCAATTTTAATCTCGCCCATGCTTAATATAAAGCGGTTTATTGTATTTTCATTTACATACCTATTTGTTTCTTAATGCATTTTCTTTGTTCCATGTTTTTCATCTTTTATCCAATTGATTATTTTGCTTTGTAACCTACCAGAAAAGCACTTTGCAATCTCTGCTTTTGGATACATAATACAGATATTCAATTTAAAGTTTGTCTTTTTAAGGGCATGAAAAATAAACACTTTGTCAATAAAGGCTTAAACTTTTGTGTGGCTATTTCTTTTGTTCTATTTAACCAGCAGTACAGGAGAAAAAACAGAAAAAAGAAGATTTGTAGAGACAGATCATTGAAATTCTTACACGATACACCAATGAGGACATTCAAACGGACAGCATCATTAAACTCTTGGCCAAAGCAGGACAAATGGCCATTATATTGAACTGTACAAGGGATCAGGATTAAGTCCCTCTTGGGTGTCACTGTGGATACAGCCGACCTCCGCGTGACACAACAACTTGGTTGTAAGATTAGATCCAACAGCTGACAATCAGCTAAATCCTCTCCTGTCTGTGCTTCTGTAACACTGCAGTGATATGCAATGACAAGGCATTGCAGTGGCCTTGTCTGGTCTGAAAGGAGACTCGAGAGATGGTTGGTTTTTCCCAACGGTATCGCATATAAACCTGAATGCTGTATCTCTCTTCAGCCGTAAAATCTTAGCTGTCCCATGAATCCTGCTGTGATTTAAAAGGCTCCTGACAGCCCACTGAATCTGCCGACTGTGTGGTTTTACAGGCTGGCGATTTAAGAGTAAAGGAGGATGATGAGGTGATGTTTCTCAGCACTGCACAAGGTGAGACACAAAACACAAGAGACGGGAAAGATTCATGTGAATGCACTCCATCAATTGCTGGGTCATGACTGCAGGAGAAGTTTATCTGCATGGTTCAGGGAATTTACATATTCACGTCTTACTCTGATTCTCCTCATTGCAGCGACTATCTCCATCCGGCTGCCAGGGCGGCCCACCTCCAAACTGCCAATGTACTGCAAAATGTAAGAGAAAGATTGAAATATTTGCAATTTGAGGGAATGACTGCCACTGATTACTTGATGAGTGCGGTCTTGGCAGATTGTGTATCTCACTTGTATTGGTTTTGAGAACCTCCACATAATTTTGGACTGTTGACTTTGCAGATATGCTTAAAGCCGAAGATTCAAACTTCCAGTGACAATCTGAAAACTGTGAGAATATTGTACCCTTATGGCAGGGTTGTCAAAAAAACTGTATAAAAGAACTGTGAGTTGTCAGTTAAAGCAACATTTCACCAAGAGAATAGGGACATAAATCAATTCAATCACAAACAGTTGAAAGTAATGCAAAACAAATACATGATGAGGTATACAAATGTTAATAAACACCACCAACAACATTGCAAAAATATTGATTGTAGTAGCTGATACATGAATATAACACTTTTATCAATATTTGACACATTGTGATCCTCATGTCTGAAATTCCTCCTGCCTCCCAGAAAGTATCTGTTGCAGAGAGTGTCCTTACCTTTGCTTCGAAGCAGACCCCATGCTGAAACACCTCGTCATTGTGCATGGGGATCCTCAAATCATGCGCGTCATCTACTAAATTATACTTGGTTACTCCTGGCATCGCTTAAATGATATGCTGACTTGTACCCAACACTTGTTTTACGACAGCGCTAGAGACCTGCAGATATGCGCATCTCCTCCGGGCGCTGCAGCCTCCGCACTCTCCTCACTCTCTGGAGGTCATCTGGGTTGAGACACGCCGGTCGCGACGGATTGATTGGTTGATGGATTCAGTTAAGGTGCTGATCGGTGATCGATGTGTGCGCTCTCCGGTCTGACGAGGCACGACGGAGTAGCAGTGAGCACCACCGCCGCCGCCGCCGCCGCCGGGGTCCAGATGACGCACGGATGTCAACACATGATGTTTTTTTCCCCTCGAAGCATCAATGTAGGCACTAATTGATCAGAGTGAGTGATCAATATTCAGAAGCAGCAGGCATTAAACTGGTTGTAAGATCTAACAAATGAAGACAGGCTCTCCGTGTATCAGCAGCTACACCTTGTGTTTGGTTGTATGACATCTAGTGGCATCACAAGGAACAAACAAATCCCCAAATCACAGTCTCCCACTAGATTCCAGGAGCCCCCAGGGGTCCTTGAAGGGCTCTTGGTTTCCTCCAAGGATTAATGTAGCCTATAATTTCAGAGAAATCGTGCACAAACACAGTATAGTATAAAATATAAACGGAAAAAGGCAATACAATACAAAAATTAGGAATTTAATGAACAGCAATGGTCCTGCCGTTAACTTACACAGTGACATGCTTTTAACCCTGGTGAAGCCCCTGTACATAAAGGTGAGGAGATGTTAATGGATTTTTTCTCACAGTGCTGACACACTGACAGTGTCGACCTTTATTTTTCTGCTCTGCTCTTCATAGTAAGTTGGCCAGATGACCAAGAAGCAGAACTGGAAGAATACATCAACTTATTTCTGGTCAAATATGAAAACAACCTTCAGGTAATAAGATTTTGTGGTGGTAAAAAAAAAAACAAAACAAAAAAAAACTGTATTTTTTAAAAACTTGTTCTGCAGTTTTGGGAGTAGTAGATACAATATAGGTTTTGACAAAGCAATATTGTCACTGGCTTTTATCCCAAGAAATGTAAGAAAGTCATTTCTGTATTCTTCATTCTGATGAGAGAGACTAATATGTTTTATATTGTAATTAATGTTTGTCTTGCAGATTTGATTTTATACTGCAGTAATCAATTTTCTGGCCACTTGGGGACAGCAGAAACAAGCTGTGAACACAACACTGACATGTCACAAGCTTTTGAGTTTATACAAATGAATACTTATTGGTCTGTAGCCTGTTACAGACAATTGTGGGAAAATAGAGAATAGAGAGAAGAAGTTAGTGAACTACGATGGCTACTTTATTAGGGGGCATATATTTAGTACCTTATCGTTACCTTCAGGTGATAGATAACAGCATTGCACCCAAAAACAGCAGTGGTATTATAACAGTACATTTTTCTCATTGTTATGCATTTTTACTTACTTTTCTTTCATACACCATACTTATTTACACATCCAGGAAGCAACATTGGCATTCAAGTCAAATATCATCTCTTCTTTTTCCCTCCCCACAAAATTCACTGTTTCAGCTATTTGATGTTGAGCAGATGTGAAGTGGGTTTATCAGAACTTTTTAGCTAAAAATTGATGAGAGTGATGACAGTGCACCAAAATAAGTCAAGTTACAGGCTGGAAAACCACAACAATGAAGCCAGAGAAGCTAAAATGCTTCGTAGAGGTGAGGGTAACTGCAGACTTGAGGGATAATTCTTGGTTGGTTCATCACTATAAAAAAACCCTTTCATATTTTTGTAGGGATTTGATCCATTATTAATATGAAAAATATAGATTTTAGCTGCTTTAAATTGCAGTGTGTAGGATTTATGGCCATCTAGTGGTGAAGTTGCAGATTGCAAACAAATGAATATGACTCCGCTCCTATTTTAAGAGTGTAGGAGAACCAACAGTGGCTGTGAAACTTGAAAACTGCAAAAGACCTTCTGTAGAGCAAGTGTTTGGTTTGTCTGTTCTGGGTTACCGTAGAAACATGGCTGGGCAGCATCACAGCCTCCATTGGAAGAGCACTCATTCTCTCTGTAGATATAAAGGGATCATTCTAAGGTAATGGAAACATTACAATTATTATTTTCAAATGATGTCACTACAGCAACACATTTGATATATTTTCTGCTCCATCTGGAATCACATTTTCTGTCCAGTAGGTGGCAACAGAGCCCTTTGCATTTTACAGGATACAGACCAAACAGAGGATGCAAAGTCAAAAATCCACTTTATATATTAAACAAGCTCCTTTCATTATCCATGTTCCTCTTTACTTTTACCGCGGCACCTTTTCTTTTGTTGACCTGTGTCAAGAAGCACTCAGCGTGATTGTTGCAGTCTCTATCTCAGTGTAAGGCACAGAGGAACTCCATTAAGGTCAGAAAGAACAGAGTGCTCTGTCACCTCTCAAAATCACTTTATATTTTTGGGATACAAGTGCCTAGCCACAGTTTTCTAGGGACAAAATGTACCCTGAGATCACACTTCAACAGAACAGAAATACTATGATTGCTTAGTTTCAGGTAGTTTGACGACTTGCTCTGGGCATCCAGTTCCTGCCGCTTGATTGTGTTCGAAGGAGATTTTCTTCCACATTATATGAGCAGGAATGAATGCATGTGCGTCAAATGCTGAAATAATTTTAAAATTCAGCATCGGGTAAATAACTCATCTGGTATTTAGTTGGGTGTTCAAGTGCGTAATAATCAAGTGTGGCTTTAGGGCACTGTTTTATCTGTCTCTCAGCTTCCCATTTTCCACGTGAGGAAGGAGCAGTGTGGTCATCAAATTTGATGCAGACACACACACACACACACACATACACACACACACACACACACACACACACACACACACACACACACACACACACACACACACACACACACACACACACACACACACACACACACACACACACACACAAAATATGCTTAAATTCACATTGCCCACATTGCATTAGTTTTTAAAAAATAATTTAAAATTGAAATTGTGGCTGAATTGCATTTTGTTTCTCTTTACTCACTTGCTTCATTAACATCTGCTCAATTAATCACTTTGCTACACTCCAGAATAATGTTTGCATTGACTGATCTGTTATCATATTAACAGTTATGTGACAAACAGTGATGTGACAACATAATGTGTCTGTGCTTCCAATAATATGTTTTATGATGTGACACTGCAAAGGTTTACATAAAAACACTTGGTTAAGATCAGGGAAACATGGTTTGGGTTCAAATAAGTGCTTATTTAAGGATAAAGGACCTCTGCTTTTTTATTTGTCCCTTGTTATTTGGGAGCACTAAAAATAATAAAAAATAATAAAAAGCACATGCTTTGCTAAATCAATAACAGCTTATTGTCAATAACACAGTTTTTTCATTCTCCGCACTGCATCACAAAACCCAGCATTAATTCTGTTTGTATTAGCTGACACGATGGCAAATAGGAATCAGGTGTTGTGTTGATATTCATGAACTGGCACGCGACCAATCTCAGATTGACATGAGATCAGCTGCTTTGAGGCATTCGTTGCTCTTCATAAGCCAATAAACACACATCCTGCTGTGTTTGTCAGAGCGGCTGAGTACAAAGCTGACCTTACCCCAAACCCATTTACCTTGTTACTGTTGAAGCCACACAGTTATTACCACACACACTTCTCATTATTTCTCACTTAGTCATGTGGATGTGGAAGATGTACGTCACACTATTTTCTGTCTTCTTTGTGCTGCGCCAGGAAAGGGGCTTGAAGGACTGCTACATGAATCACTTAACATCATATTCACCAGTGGAATATACAAAAAAGCTACAATAAACAATCTGTGCTTGGAATAAAGAAACTGCTGGTAAAGCCAGGGTTCCTACAAACTGCTTATTCATCTTCCAACAGCTCTTTTGGCTCGTCACAGCTCTTTCTTCAGATTGAACTTTTCCCCAAAGAGTGTAACGCTACATGTGCCTACTGGACGGGAGAGAAATCAGCTTTTGTAAAGAAAAGAGATCCGTGTCTGGGGAGACTGGTAACACGGAGTGGACAGGAGGTGACATGTTTTCCTTCCTATACTGACAACTGTCACCTCCGTCTGCTGGTCATGATAACTTTAGTAGTCAGCCGTGACAAATATAGTCTAAGTATTGAGAATGTTTGAATAAGTGTGCAAAGAATGTGACACTGTGCACAGAATTAAACTGAAAAATATGAAAAGAATAATTTGACATTTTGGGAAACATCCTTATTCTTGCTGAGAGTCAGCTGATAAGACTGATACCACTTCTATTTTCCATTAACCTTTAAGCTACAGCCAGGCAAAAGTTTGCTTAGCTTAGCGTAAAGACAGCTTTGTCCAATGGTACAAATAAAATAATGCTTACCGGTTCACTTGTTGTTTAATTTATACAATAATCAAGACATTTTTGTTTTCTGACAGGGTTCAGGGTGGATGGGACAAGACATTATTAAAAAAACGAGAAACGAGATGAGCATATTTCCGTGAAATGTCAAACTATTACTTTACATGTTGGCCTTGTTTGGCATTGTTTGCGCATGTTTTACTTTGTGACTGTCCTCAACTTTTCAAGACCTTGTGTTCCCACTTAAATAATCTGCTTAAGTGGGAAAGCTGTTGAACTTTGATCCTGTTTGCTTTCCTCAATTGATGTCTAATTGTGTCAACATGATATTATATGACTTTAAATCTTTGTGATTTTCACAGTGTTGTCTCAGGTCAAAACCCATCAGATGAATGCAATAAACCAACCTGGGGTAAGTAAAGCATTAATAAATAGAAGAGACAAACACATGGTGGGAAGTGGTCTTTTGCAGTAAACCGTCAAGTTAATGTTATATTTACTACTTGTAAACTATAGATGTTTGAAGTTAATTCCTCCCTGTCAGAATAGTTGTGGGAAAAGGGGGTCAGTCCAAAACTTCCTGCTAATGTGTCTTGAACTGGGAAAGAGGAAGATAACTGGCTCATTTCCCTGAGAGGGAGGAGCTTTACTTACCATGAGTTCATTTCTGGAAACTCCAGCTGAATATCCTCAAATAAAGTGGAGAGATGGATCATCTGATGGGGTAGGGAGGAATAGCTCTAAGACACAGACGCTTTATTGCACATTTTGGACACTTTTTATGCGTTCAGTTTTAAAAAAAAGTGTGATTTACAATTAAAACTGCTTGTGTCTTAATCTGATTTTATGTCTATGGTTGTTACATGAATCGGACTTTTTGTCTAGGTGCTTAAACCCACACTAGGTGTAAGCGAGGGAAACACCCCATACACGCCTAAACATACACCACACACCACACACATTCATGCCTTTGTGCAACTTAGAATCTCCACTTCATGTGATTTGCATGTCTTTATTCTGAATAAGGGATCCATAAATCCCAGAGGAAAACAACACATGAACACCATCTAAACTCTACAGAGAAAACTAAAAGTGCATTTTTTCAGTCTCTACATATTTTCTTTCACTGGAAATGATCACTAATCATAGACATATGTTTCTTTACTTCACTGAGGTGAGTCGTCATTATTTTCTGTGTATGGCTTGACTCCCCACTGTCATGAAATGAAGACTTACACTGCAATAATACAGACCAGATGCTGAAATAAAAGGACCAGTGAGGTATATTCTCACATCTCACATCAAACAAGAGTTTTAATATCACCTATAATCAGACTGTTAAGTGTTTATTGTACCTGATAGGAGGCTATTTTCAACCAGTGGACACAAGGATTTTATTTGTGGTAGAGGCCAATGTTTTCATTTTGCAACCCAAATTAAATGAAAATGAGATCTTATAATGTAATTGAGTATTATGGCACAGCTCAGCTGCTCTGGGTTTGTTCCCTTGGTAACCTGGTAACCATGACAGCAGCTCTTTGTTTCTACAATGCTCTCCCGAGTTCAAGCACCGTTGGCAACGCTATTAATCACTACTCACACTGCAAATATGTTTTAAAATGAGTATGCTGACTCATTTCTACCAGTGGAGTTGGTGCCCATATGAGACAGATTCTCTTTTTAACAGAACACCACCTCTTTTGTTCCAAATTATGTTTCCACCTTCTTGACATTTAAAGCTGTTCACTTAAACTGATCCATGCTTTAAAAACACTCCACCTGACTCGGCCTCTCCCCGCAGTCAGCTCATCCAGGTGTTGGACACACAGAAAAAAACAATGTAGAAAACAATGTACTGGAATTAAACTCAATCTACTTGTTTTGGCTAATCATGTAAACAGATTATGGTTATTTCTGAATAGAATAGACAGCATGTGATAACAATTTTATACTGCAAAAGAAGGACTTGTGATTTTTAGCTAAGTTTGCATACAAACATAAAGTCATTACAGTAAATTGTACATCCAGTCTGGAACAGAAATGTATTTGGCAACAAAGGATTGAAACACTAAAGTTTAGTCTATTGTTTATTTTATCTTTTTGCTGTCAAATGTGATACAATCTAATTTTAAAGCAATCTTTTTTTTTCTGTGGTTAAAATAATTATTAAGATCATTCTTTGTATAATGAGTTGAAGTGAGGCTTCATTTCAAGATAAGCAACATTTTCATGGTTTCAACAAAGGCTTTTTTCTTATTGTAGTTATGGGAAGGAAAGATTTAGATTTCATGTATTGTAAAGAAATGCATACAGGTATATTTCTCTACTGATAAACTGAGGTTGGTATTAAAGAAACTGTCCATAAAAATCTTCTTTCCCTGATTATTTTCTTTTTGTTTTTGTTGTAAATCTGTGGTGGCTTTTCAGTTTTAGAGTTTGTTTTTCCTAAAGTTAAACTCCAAGCAAACAGAATCCAGATACTTTATTCTAACCTTTACATGCTGATTGTTTTTGTCTTTGGTAAAGTTTTTGATTTACTTTAAGTCCAAGGCAGAAAACACTGATGAGAAGTTGGTTTATGAACACATTATGTTGCAGCATACAGACTTGAAATGAATTTGGTCACACAGACTTCTCACTCTGCATGGTAGGGTTTTGGGACATAGTAGGTATTGTTTGGACAGATTCCAAATTTAGAATAATGTCAAATCTGAACAACAAATGTATTGTTATTACTTGTTTCTTGTAAAGGCAACCACAAAACCCCTAAATATTGTTTGACTCTTGCATTAATTGTGTTCTGAATTACTGAAAATATAAATATATTTACTTTCTTACTTTAGTATTCATTATTTTTGTTCAGTAATACTGTAGTAGTTTTCCAATACAAATATACAGACATCAAATATATAAATTTAAGTCAATGTCACCCTTTAATTTCAAAATGAAAAAATTAATTCATTAAGGTATCAATATAATGAAAATCTGTTAAAATGTTGAGAATCAATTATACTGCATTTGTTTCACATATCTGATAAACAATCAATGAAATAGCTCTAACAAAGTCTCATCATGTATTCCTATTGTAATTAGGCCTAAAGATGAGAAAGGAGATGTAAAATAGTAAGACAATGTAGGTAATGAATTGAAGCTTAAGTTATTCAAAGTTGAATTTTTCTCTCATGTGGTGAAATGTTTTCTTTTATTCACCCAGCTGTTTGCAGTTATACACAACATCACACAAAAATGCATAGCTTGGCGTCACAAAAGACTCATTTCCTTCTTTGTTTGAGCGCAGCGCCCTACAGCCAGGCTTTCAGTGAAAAGGAGAAATTGTTCTTTTAATCTTCAACATTTTTTGAATTGATCCTATTTTTTTGTGTATTCGTTGCCACAGTGAACCAGTTTCCCTCCGGACTTCGCTCCATGACAACACAATGTCAAGATACACAAAAACAAAAAGTCTAAATAAGTGCTGTCCGCCCACACGCAGACACACCTGATCAGGTCTCTACATGCTTCTTTCATTTCACAAAAGAACCCGAATATTTGGATTCTTAAATTAGATATGAATCATGAACATGTGCCAAAACAGAAGCGACATCCATGTTCGTACTTCACAATTAGTAACACTGTTGAGAGGCATATGTAGGTCAACATCAATCAAACAATAAGTGACAATTTCATCAAGTTCAAGTCCATCTGTTCTCAAGTCAGTGTTTCTTCACTTAATCTCATTTGCTGTACGTCCAGGTTTAGAACATTACAAGTGTGTGTGTGTGTGTGTGTGTGTACTAGGTATTCCTAACGTTGTGGGGACTTAAATCTGTTCACACAGTTATGTTATGGGGACTCGCCTGTCTTATGGGGACAAAAAGCAAGTCCCCTTAAGGTAAATGATTTATTTTAGGGTGAAGACTTGATTTAAAGTTAATATAAGTTTAGGGTTATGTTAAGTTTAGGATAAGGGTTAAGATTAGGCATGTAGTGGTTATGGTTACGGTTAGGATAAGTGTCCAGTAAATGAATGTAAGTCAATGTAATGTC